>NW_009700874.1:8696-9037 GCF_000703405.1 Apaloderma vittatum
AGGGAACAACTGGGCCCGAAACCTGCATCAGCCTGAGGCAGGTGGTCTCAGGGGATCTTGAGGCTGAGCTGGGGGGACTAGAGCCAGGGTAGGGGTCCTGCAGCCCCTCCTGTGAAGCAGCAGAGCTGCCTCCTTTCAGGGGCTGGACGCAGAAAGCAGCAGGCGCCACTGACAGCCAAAGAGACGGGCTCGTGTTGTGTTTGGCTCCGGGTGTGGTAGGGGTCCTGCAGCCCCTCCTGTGAAGCAGCAGAGCTGCCTCCTTTCAGGGGCTGGACGCAGAAAGCAGCAGGCGCCACTGACAGCCAAAGAGACGGGCTCGTGTTGTGTTTGGCTCCGGGTGT
>NW_009700874.1:9069-9333 GCF_000703405.1 Apaloderma vittatum
GCAGGCACTGCCAAGGCTGCAGCCGTGCTGCGGGGAGCGGAGCCCCCTGGGGTGCCACGTCGGAGCATCCAGGGACCTTGATCCTGCTGCTGAAGGACAAGCTCTGCCCTTGCACAGCCCCATCCTGCACCCGTCTCCACGCCCTGCAACCCTCCAAGGTTTCACAGCTACTGGGATGCCTGCGAAAATCTTCTGCCAGTGCAGCTGGACGGTGTCCCGTGCTTGCAGCGCAGGCCGGCCAGCAGCTCGGGGCGGCCGGGGTGC
>NW_009700874.1:9377-10931 GCF_000703405.1 Apaloderma vittatum
ACGTGGGAGAGGCAGAGCAGCCAGGCAGCAAGACGGGACAATGCGCTGCCTTCGCCCTGCGCCGCCGGGCAGGCCTCCCGCCCGCGAGCATGGAGGATGGGCAGCCCTTGTGTTTACTCCTCCAAAAAGGAGACCTTCCTCCCGAAAACAAAACCTTTTGTGTGCAAATGCAGCTGTCTGGCAGGTTTGTTTTTATACAGGAAACTTTGAACCAGAGGGCTGGGGCTGGTTTCGTTTTGAGGTGAGTTTTTCAGTTCGTGGCACTATTCGGAAACAGCCCTTCCCAAATTTGGAAGCTGTGTTTTCCCGTAGCTGCTGAGCAGGGCAGCCGTGTCCAGGGCTTCCTCCTCTCCCTGCCATGCTGGCAGGGTGGCCTTCGGGGCGCGACCAGAACCTTCCCTCCTCTTCAGAGAGCTTTGCCCAGCCAAGGGGTGATGGGAGAAGCTGCTGGCAGGCACAGATGCTCACGGTGGGACACCTGAACCCCCTGAGCGGCAGCTGAAACGTGGGGCTCTCGTGGGACTGGAGAGGGTCAGATGCAGAAGTTCACCTGCCATGCACTGCTCAGCAGAGGCACGAACCCGCTGCTCTTCCGTGGGGCTAATCCTGCCAGCCTCTTCTGAGGAGACCAGAAACATGAGCTCCAGGCATTGCTTTCAGCAAGGAGTCTCCACGCTCACTGCCGTGGCTCTTGAACCTCCTCCTCCCACATCCATCAAGATGGGCAAGGAGGTGCCTTGGGACCTGCTCCTGAGACCCCAGCTTCCCTCCAAACCCACTGGCAAGACCTTTCTCCTTGCCCCCAGGGACCAGCTAGCCAGGGTGAGGATAAGTGCCATCCTGGACAAGCTCTTGGGATGCTCTGCACCTCCTGAGGCACTTCAACACCTCCTCTCCATCTCCCCGTTGACACGAGACTGAGAGGGATCAGGATGCTTTCCTTCTGGGGTGGTGGCTGGTCTGATCAGGCAATCACAGCCCATGGGCACCTTTGGGGCTGGAGCGTGGCTCTGGGTGTCTACACTGGCTCCATCACAACCCTGGGGCTCCGTCTCCCTTTAAAGCAGCAGCATGAAGGGATGCTTGCCATCTCCAAGGGTCCCAGCACAGGGTGCCCCCAGCACCCCACAGCGCTGGGTCAGAGAAGTGTGAGCTGTGCCCAGCCTGCAGCACAGCATGTGTCTCCCGCTCTCCCCGCAGCAGCAGACCCCGTCATCACAGGGCCACGGGAGACATTTCCCTCCTCCCTGGCATCCTGCAGACGCTGGGCGAGCCCAGGCGGGCCTTCCCACGGGACCAGCCCAGACTTGAGCGTCAGGGCTCTGCACAAGCAGGAGCGAACGCGAGCGCGCCAAGTTGACACCGCGCGCCAGGCTCGTGGGGACAGGCTGTGGACCGTGCCGGGGATGCCCACCAGCACAGGTACTGGTCCCACTCCTTGCCTCCTTCTCTCCTACCGGGACGCGTGTGACGGGGAAGGGAGCACAGACCGGGCAGGCAAACCCGATGCCGCTCCCCGGGGCGGGCAGCACTCTGCACACAGCGGTGCCAGAA
>NW_009700874.1:11131-11618 GCF_000703405.1 Apaloderma vittatum
TCAGTGTTGCCCGAGCGCTACATGCAGCAGGTGTGGGGCGGGCACCCCTCAGGCTGCCATCAGCCCTCCCCACTTGATGCCTTTTGCCCGGGCCAGGGGAAGGTGACTCCTGAGCCCGCGCAGCCCCAGGGGCGGCACCCATGCCTGAGGGGGCAGAGCAGGTCTGCCCGGCTCTGCCGGCTTTGGGCGCGCTCTGAGTCACCCACAGCCCTGCTCTTCCCAGCTCTGGTTCGCACCCGCAGGCATCCCAGGCTCTGCTGCCAAGCGGAGGGAACGCAGAGCATCTCCCAAACATGGGAGACTCTCCTGCGACTCTCAGCTGTCCCAGAGCTTGGCCAGCACGGTTGTGCCTGCCCTGGGCATGGCTCTGCCCTGCAGAAGGTGTGATGTCCCCTGGTGCCTGCCTGCCCTCCCCACTCTGCAAAATGGGAAGAGCTCCAAGGTTTGAAAGTGTGGGGCAAGAGGCAGGCAGCGGTGCTGGCAGGGC
>NW_009700874.1:11649-16253 GCF_000703405.1 Apaloderma vittatum
AAGAGCGTCCCAGTGCTCTAGGGTTTAGGGTTGAACAGTGGCGTGTGAACCTTGCAAAGAGAGAGATCCCAGCGGTACCTGCATCTTCCACAGGCTCTGCCCCGGGAAGAGCCCATTCCCCTTGTTCCTCCCTCGAAGCCCTGGACAGAGCTTGGCACCTCAGAGGTGGCAGAGGGGAGAAATTGTGCCCTGAGGCAGTCAGGTGGCAACCCTGGTGGGCACAAGGACACAGCAGCCGGAGGGACAGGGACTGGAGGGATGTTGCTGCTGAGCTGAGGCAGAACAGCAGCCCCAGAGCTGCTCCCAGCCCAGTGCCTATCATGAGGGCTCTGGGCAGGGGGCTAGGCTGGATGCCTGGGAAGGGATGGCAGAGCTCCCATGGTGACCTAGGTGTGGGTATAGGCTCCTCCGTGTGGTGACGGCATGAGCCAGCGATGTGAGCTCACAGCCCACAAGGCCAATCACATCCTGGGCTGCATCCATTAGATGACAGGAGATCAAGAGAGGTGATTCTGCCCCTCTGCTCTGGTGAGACCCCACCTGGAGCGCTGTGTCCTGCTCTGGAGCCCTCAACACAAGAAGGATGTGGATGTATTGGAACAAGTCCAGAGGAGGCCACAAAATGATCAAAGGACTGGAGCCCCTCTCCTACGAGAACAGGCTGTGGGAGTTGGGGTTGTTCAGCCTGGAGACAGGAAGGCTCTGGGGAGACCTTATAGTGGCTTTCTGGTACCTGAAGGGGCGACAGGAAAGCCAGAGAGGGACTGTTCACAGACGTGTGTAGCGACAGGATGAGGGGCAATGGTTTAAACTAGAGCAGGGTAGATTTAGATTAGATGTTGGAAAAAAGTTCTTTACAGTGAGGGTGTTGAAACGATGGCACAGGTTGCCCAGAGAGGTGACGGAGGTTCCATCCCTGGAGACATTCAAGGTCAGGCTTGATGGGGCTCTGAGCAGGCTGAGCTAGCTAAAGCTGTCCCTGCTCACGGCAGGGGGGTTGGACTAGATGAGCTCTAAAGGTCCCTTCCAGCCCAGCACATTGTCTGATCCTCTCATTCTCTCATTCTCTCATTCTATGATTCTGATTCTATGAATCTATGATAGTGTCAGGCCACGGCTGAGCCCCTCTCTGGATAGCAGGCTGAGCCCCCAAGGCAGTGGCAGCATCCTTGCCCACACGCTGTCCCCTGGCCACAGGTTGCAGGGACCCTGCCAGGCTCTGCCTGTGCCCCTGGGAGCATCGCCCGCCGGCTGCCCCACACACAGACCCTGTCACACCGGGGATGCTTGGATGCCACTGCCCATCCAGCTCATCGTTACCCCAGCTGAGGCTTCCCGAGGAGGTCCCCTGCTTGCCCTGCGTGTGGAGGACCATGCTGGGGGCTGGGAGATGCCTCAGAGGGGACAGGCCCTGTGCCACCAGCTCCCTGCCCAGGGCACCTGGAGTAAAGGCTCGTGCATGGAGTGCAAAGGCAGGCTGGGGACGGACCCTGCTCTGGTCTGAGGTTGGCACTGGAGGACTGTCTGGAGCCTTTGCCAGATTGTCCCTCAGTGCAAGACCTGACACTGCAACGATGGGCATGTCCTCAGCCCTCTCCTTTCTGGTCTCTGCTCCAGACTGGATGATCCCACTGAGGTCCAGGGCAAGGCAGATCTCCCAGCCTGATGTTCCTCTCCCTTGCAGGAGCTGATGGCTTGGCCGCACAGACCCCATGGTCCCACCTCATCTCTGGGCAGCACAGCTTTTGAGTGAGGCGTCCCCCATCCCCCTGCTCCTTGCAGTAGCCTTTGCAACTTCACGGAAAATGTGATGACTCGGCAGCCCCTGAGTTTCCAGGCCTGGTTCCAGCTGCTGGGTGGAGAAACCTTCTGTAGTTGTTTTTGGGTCTGGCACGGCTGAAAGCTTCACTGTCGGGGGGACCAGAGGGGAGATTCGGCATCCCTGGCTGAAGGCAGCCTTTCTCTCCGTCCTTGTCTGTGGTGGCACAGTGTCACCGGGATGGCTGTGAGGAGGACAGCACTGGCACATCAGGAGCAGCTTCTTTTGCCCAGTGTGGGAGGCAGCTGAGCCCTGCAGCGCCAGGGACAGGCCTGGGATTTGGCTCCCACCAGCGTTTTGGGCACAGCCCAACCTCCCTGAGCTCAGGGAGTGCAACCGCCGGGTCCCCACGTTTAAGCCAGTGGGGCTGGTATGGATGTGTCCCCATGGCCAGTGGGATGCCAGGTGTGCATGCCCTGTGACAGGCCACCAGCAGCACGCGGAGGCTGGGAAAGCTGCTGGGACACCTCCAGGTCTGTGCCCAGAGGTCAGTCCGATCCTGGTGGGCAGCAAGGCTTGGTGCCAAAGTATATACCCCCCTCCAGCTAATCCTCGTGCCAGGCACAGGGGGTCACCTCTCCTCCTGCACAGGGATGTGTTGGCAGTGGCACAGTGTGGCAGTGGGCCAAGGGGGACAGGGACACTGTGCTTTAGGAGTCCCTGCTTAGTTCCCCAGCCCAGGACAGATCCTCTGGTCCTTGGGCAACAATGGGAGAAGTTCCCTTGATGGTGGAGTTGTGCCCCCATGCAGGGCCAGAGCAGCAGACGTTGTTTTCCAACAGGCTCCTGAGATGCCACATCCCACCCACCTCCCTCACAATTCCATCCACCAAGTGGCTGGAGCTGGAGCGCACCAGCTTTGAGGAGGGGCTGGTGGCCGGAGCGTCAGGGCAGGCAGTTGTGGTGACTGCACGGGCACAGCTTGCTCCCTAGCTGGGCAGGACAGAGTCAGCCCAGCTGGAGTTTCCCAGGACTCCAGCGAGTGGGTTTGTCCTCCTGCTGGTCTGGAGCTGCTCTTTGGTGTGCTTTGAAGCTAGAGGAGCCCCACCTTGAAGCCAGCCTGGGAAAATCTCCTGCCTGTGCCACTGCAAGGGCACTGCTTCCTGTTGCCTGCCTCAGACACCGGCGGATGCAAAATCTCTTCCCAGGGTTTTCCTTGATAATCAAGGGTCCCTCCTGCCCCATGCCCCTGGATCACAACTCCTGGTTCAGCAAGGCCCCTTATCCTAATCTCCAACCATACTCCATCCGCCAGGGGCTCCTCCAGTTCAGCTCTGCCATCACCTGCCACACACCACAAAGTCTATTCGTCCCTAGCCTCCCCTCCCTGCTTGGCCTCAGCCCCAGCCATCCTGGCCCTCCACACTGAAGCAAACAGCTCCAAGCTCCCCGTCCATCACAGGGTCACTTCTCCTGCCCCCTGCCACGGACCTGCATGGGGACATCCACCCAAAAAAGGCTTTTTGCAAACACATTTGAAGAGCAGCCAGCCACAACCTCCCAGATCCTGCCCCGGGCCCCCGGGTAAACCTGGCAAGCCCTCTCTGCAGCGGGAAGCTCCAGCCTCCTCCCAGCTGGCTGCAGCCACCCAGCTCTGGAAAGGAGCCTTTGAAAACAGTCCCAAGCCCACCAGAGACAGCAAACAGCCAGTCCCAAACCTCCCTCTGCCTCAGCTCATGGAGAGGGGGCTCCCTCTTTATCCACCTAAGTGGCTGGGGAGCGCTCCCAGTATCTGTGAGCACCCACCTTGCACTCAGGTCTGGGAGGGGTGGCCGGTCCCTGGCCACGCCGACACCTAGCAGCAGGGACAAGTGTCCCCAGCTGCCTGTGGCACTGGTTGATGGGTCATCCCCATCACCCCGAGTACTGGTAGACCTTAGTCACAAACCCTTATTATCAGGGTATCCGTAAGAGCCAGCTTTTTTATCCTGGGCCTCCATCACTTGAACAGACACACCAATTGCATTTCTGACATTCAATCCTCCCCAGAGCTGCCACTATTGAAGACTGAAAAAGCTTCCCTGCACCAGAGCCAAGGCATTGCCTTCTGCTCCCACCCTTGTCTCCATGTCCAGGGTGCAGGGGCAGGGCAGGTCTGGGGACAGAGTGACTCGAAGGGTCTCTGTGCCTCTCTGCTGGGGGGATGCCTGACTCCTTACCAGAGGAGAAGAAGGTGACAAATAAGCCCTCACTGCCAGGCTGAGCCGTGGGGCCAGGGCTTCCCTGCCCTCAGCCTGCTCCAGGCAGGGGACTGGACCTCTGCAGGGACGTGACTGTGACCACGGACCAGGACTCCTGGCACTGAGCCCATTTGGCCAGGACCTGGGGAATTAACTGTCCCCCATGCAAAGGGAAGGGGATTCATGTGCCCTTTCCCAGCTGGCCCCGTCAGCCTGGGGGCTGTCAGGAGGTTTGGGGGATGGACCTAGGGGTGGAGATACGTCCTGGATGAGGGCTTTTATGTCCCTCTCTCTTCTCAGTTACATGTTGGGGCTGGGGCTTTCCTGTGTCTTTGCCCAGGCACTGGGGTCTGGTCTGTCACAGGTCCCGCCTGACAAACAGCTGAGTTTTTGGGGAAAGGGTTCTTCTGTCCTGGGGTATGTGTCCCACCCTGGCAGCTCAGTGGCTCGTGGCAATAAGCAAAGCCTGAATAGCCCCCGTTGGTGGCCGTGCTGGCTACCAGGACGGACTCCCACGGCCACACAGGCTGCGCTGGCTTCCAGGATAGATGCATCACTGAACATCTTCCAGCACTGTCCCAGATCTCCAGCGCTGATGTGAAGCC
>NW_009700875.1:0-55000 GCF_000703405.1 Apaloderma vittatum
ATTTTATTTTATTTTATTTTATTTTTTAAGCCAACTTTGTGAGTCACATCTTCCGCAGGGAAGATTTAGGAAAAGTATCTCCTATTTTGAGACTATAAATAAAGTTATAGTATAGCAAGGGAAACAAAGGAAGGTCTCTGAGGGCTGCTCTTGAAATTAGAATGCACATCCAGAGAAGGTACAGTTTAACTCTTTCAGTTCTTAACAGTTAATCTCTAGTGCACATAAAATACCTGAGAAAGCATGCAGATCTAAAATTTGTGCAGTGCTATTGATCAAACGAGAGTAATTTAACATAGGACAGTGTTAGTTTTCAGTAGTAAAACTTTCTGATTTATAGTCTCATTGTGGCTTTTTTACATTCATGTAGAAAAGCCCCCCAGATTTTTAGAAATATCCACTCTAAGCTACTAGAACAAATGACGAGAGGGACAGTATAGCTGTATAGTATCTGTCCTGGGTGTTGCTTTTTGGCCCTCATGCTTGTGCTGCCTCTTCTTGCTTTCAGCTTGCTGCATTAGCAAATTGCCTGTCAACTCTCCAAGCGTGGCACTCAGCCTCTGCAGCCCTGGGGATATCAGTAACACAAAGATTGCCCCATGCAAGCTGCAATGACCTGCGCCCTACAGCTCTATCTATCACATAAAAATGTACTGCTCCGCAATTGTCGCTTTTCACAGCTCCATCTCAGTATCTCTTTTCAGGTTTCCTGAGCTGACTGACAATGTCGGTTACAACATTTCACACAATTTTTCTTCTCGATGTGTGAAATTACATATCTAAGAGCTGTGAAAAGAGAATCAGCAGGTTCCCGGTGCTGTTTCCCTGTGAGGGACGAGAGTTAATCGTCATCTAGGAAAGCAGGACAGGGCATTTTCTCCAGAAAAAAAAAAATAGTCTATGAGTACTTGTTCACATTTTTGAATGTCTGCTGTGTTTCTCTTAAAACCATTTGTTCTCAGACATGAAAGTTCACAGACACTACTTATGTTAGGCAAATATTACCAGAGATTAATTCCTGAATTCTTAATTTTAAGCATTTTTACCATGGAAATGATTTTAAGAACAATGCTTCTCCAGTCAATTCCAAATTTTACAGTCTTACTGACAACCTGCAGAATAGACAGATAGCCTGATAATTTCACAGGAGTACTTAAGAAATTATGGCATGTTTATAAAGAACTCAGAAAACAACAAAGAGGAGAAATGTATTTACAGACCACTATTTTCTTATTTCTTCTGCTCAGTAAGACTAAAGGGGGGTACCTAGCCTCGGGTTGGCAGCTTTTGGTTCTAAATGTCACTGACTTATGAAAAAGACAATAATTTATTCTCCAAAATACAACCAAGCCATTTTCAGTGAGTTTGGTGAACACCTTGCACAGTCATTTCTTCTGACGTGAGAGGTCAGATGAGTTCACTGAGTATAGTGAAGATCCGTGAAATTCCTTGTCATGTCCTATATTTCTTTGTTTTCCTTTTTTACTTTGCTCCCCAAACTGAAAAAATTATAGGGGAAACTGGAAATCAACTGGTGCTGGTCTGAACAGGCAAAGTAGAGTCCATGCCTTTTGTACCCAAGCATCAGCACAGCTCACAGCAATGGGGCTATGTAGATATGTGTAGGTTGAGGCATGCCGTCCATACATATATTTTCTCTCATACTTCCCCTTTACAAAACAAAAACTCGATCAAACCAATGAAGAAAAGGAAAATCATCATAACGTAAGCGAATCCAATTCACATTTAAGCAGAGAGATGAAGCAAGGAGTCCCTCAATAAACTTACTTTCTGCTTGTAAAACAACAACTGAATGCACACTTAGGAGGACATTCTCATGACATCTACCTCAAACACTCACACAGAAATAGCAAGAAGACACGCCATATATTCTTTTTGGTCCTATTAATGCAACTAAACAACTGGGAAACAAGAAAAAGAGGCATTTTCTTACTTACAGTAAACACTTGTTCTGGGTGAATATTTGAAGAAAGAAAGCAGCAGTTCCTGTCTAGTTATCATAACCAGTCACTAAATGTTTTCATGGCTAAATCACTCTCTGCTTCACATCAAACTTCAAGCAGATTTTAATTATGAAAAATTGGGCATGTAACTTATAGCTTCCCCAAGCTACTCTTCACAGTACTAATGCACCAGATCAAAACAGGTCTTGCTGTCCTTGGCAGCAATCTGGAGGTTCTATTTTCACATGGATAAACTGTTCTTGTACAGTTTCTCCAGTCCATGATTGTGAACAGACTCTCCTTTAATATTAGATACTGAAGTTCTCTTTGATTCTATCTGACCATCAGGTACTGTGGTTATGGATTTAACATATCATATGCTTTGTAAGCTTTCATGTCCATGTCCTAGAAAGTGGTCAAGAGGGTTTTTATTTTTTATGTGCTAACAAACACACTTAATAAGGGTTTCATATCATACTGTTGGGGTTTTTTGTTTGTTTGTTCCTTTTTTTTTTTTTAATCTCTGCAACTAACTGAAGAGTAATGAAGAACTGCAGCACAATGTCTCCCCTTCCTAAATGTAGATAGGGTGAACAAGAATTAGGCAGCACTTTTATATTTTAAACTCCAGGAGCCCATTCAGGTTACAGACCACCTGGCACACTGCGGTGGTAGATTTTTGTGATGGGTCCCAAGAGCTGGACTTTCAAACTCGGTTCAGTTAGGGCTCATATCTGAAAGTCAGGCCAAGAAGGAAAGATATGTGTCAGTCCTGTTTTCCAACACACCCTAGTTAATGAGGCATTTTTCTTTCGCCGTTTGAAAATGATGAGACAATTGTTAAGTTTTAGTTTTGTATCTGATCGCCTTTATACAAGGATGTCCAGCACTGAAAGGCCATTCTGTATACCCACTGACATACCGTCTTTTAAATGTAAGCTTTTACTTGCAGACTACCTCACTTCTGTGCTGTGCAGGATCAAACTACTTGTCGGGGCAGCAAATTTGATTTGCTTTAGGAAGGGATATTAGGCATATAGGGTTTCACAGTTCATTTTATATCCTAATCATCAGAAGCCTTTATTTGAGGTCTGAACCAGAGGGATTTGCTGCTTGCAAAATCGGTGTATCCAATATCAAAATATTTCAAAAAGTTCATTTTATTTCATCTCTCCAAAGTCAGTTAATGAAAGGTGCAATTCTAGTGAACAGCCTTTGGTCACAAAACTCTCCGAGCCCTCTTTAGTTTCATTAAGAATGAATTAATGTAATGTTAGATGCTGACATTTAAGGGTCACTGAACTCCTATACATTGCAATAGAATGGATACCCATTAAAAATATTGCAAGACTAATCCTGCAAAGGAAGAATCAGAAGCTGAGGATGCTCAGTTCTCTTTAGGGACTACAGATTTCTAAACAGATCTCTAAAGACCCATCTCTGCTGTTCTGATGCTCATGCTCTCCATGATGTTGTGACTGCTCCTTGTTTCTAACTCACCAGGAGCTTCACAGGAAGAAATACTCTGCCTTCAGCCAGGTGTTTGAACTCATATTCATTTCCATTGAAGAAAAGAAGATTTTTGTCAGAAAAATACCTGTTACTCAAACGGGATGAGGAAATGTCCTCTCTTTTCCTTGTCAAGGGAATTCAGAAGGGAGGTGGTTTGTAAACTCCGTGAGACAGAATTGTTGACATATTTTCTTATGGGAAAAAACCAAAACACCAAAACAACAAGCAAAGAGTTACTTGGATGAGACTGATTTGTTATGGTAACAGTATTTATGTTACTGACCTAAATCTTGATTCTCCTACCTCTTCTCTCTACAGCCGGGGGCTATTACTGGCATCTCTTTCTTCATTAATACTCTTATAAAGTAAAATAGCTTTAATGCTGCTAATTTTTGCAACTGAATGTGACTAAACTACAGATGCTGTGCCATTAGCAGACCACAGTTTGGTCTTCTGGTGAAACACACACAAGCTCTTGGCTCAGCAAAGGCTTTAATTGCTGCACCCCCACACTGGGCTCAAGGTGCTGCAGACCTTAAGCTAACACAGAGGATGACAGTTATATGGCCCCAGGCCCATTCTTCTGCCCACATTAGTGGGTGTCTCCACTGTGGCTGCTGAGCTCATCCAATCTTCAGAGTCCTTGAACTTCCCACTGAAGGATATGTAAAAGTCACTGAAAAATACGCTCTGTTTTTACAGAGAAAATGCAAAGGCTTCAGTCATGTCTGTGCTGGTGCTTTGCTCCTGCGTTACTCCAGCGAGGACTTACATTTCGGGGTCCTCAGGCCGTCTTCTGACTGCTGCCTCTGGCTTCCTGCATGACAAAAACCTACGTATTGTTCAGACGTCCCCATCCAGAACCATGAGCCTCTGAGTCCAATGATTAGTTTCCTCTTAAACCATGTACAAAAGCAGCATGGAGGATCTAAAGAGCTCGATGCTAATCTGAGAGTCAACACAGACTTGCAGTAAAGTCACAGGCAAATCACTTTATTTTTTCATTTTTCTGTCTCTACTGATTTCCTTCTGAACTCTGAAGAGTGTGACTGAGAAAGGAGTGCAGGCATCAAAGCGAAATATCATCCTTAATTACATTACAATAAGCCAAATTTGTGTTTTAAAATGAGAAATTAATAAAATCGGATTGTTACGACTAATTCACTTGTTAAATCATAATACAGTTTTGATTAATTTTAACCATGCATATGTCCAGATATAGCCATTTAATAGCACAGTGTACTATTAATACAAAATAATATTTAAAATTGCAAGCTACGTAAGTTTTTATTTTTTAATATCATAGTTACAAAGAACGTGGTGCTGTAGAAAATGTTTCTCTACTCACTATATGTGAATTTTTGATAGTTTTCCGATAGTTCTCCTTTGGAATAAATTGCCGAGAGATGTTGTGGCTGCCCTCTCCTTGGAGGTGTTCAAGGCCAAGTTGGACGGAGCCTTGAGTAGCCTGATCTAGTTGAGAGGCGTCCCTGCCCACAGGGAGGTTGGACTAGATGATCTCTTCCAGCCTAGGCCATTCTATGATTCTATGATCTTTGCCACAGTTTAAGTCTCTAAACATCTCTAGACATTTTGGTTCACAAGCATAGGCTGATCAAGAGAAATGAGTCCATGAATCCAAAACGAGCCCACCTAGCAGTATCCAAATGATGCTTATGCTGGAAACCACAGTCCTTTAGGGCCTCTTGGTATCTACGATACTAATTATAAGATCCCATTTTTAAAAGAAACATCCATACAGCCAGCTTCAAGGCAGGATAACCATTTCAGCCCATGAGTCAGAAGTTACCTTCAGTAGTCCAGTCTCCAACCATGAGCTCAGAGTTCTAAACTGATAGTTCTATAGGGGTGCAGTAAAGGACATCAGATTCCTTGTCTTCATCAGCACCTTTTCCTTTCCACTTTCAATCCAACCACCTCCTCTCACAAGGATTCAAGTTGGAGTAAAGCCCTATTCAGGCAGTGGGTCACCTGTTACAGTCATTCCTGCCTCTGAGACTGCAACAGCAGAATGAACTGAGGAGAGCAGATATTGCACATTAATTTAGACAGAAAGCCAAGAAGCTCCACAGCCAGCCTGAAGTCTCAGCCTACACCAAACCAGAATCAGGTCTGTGTCCTCCTATAGGTCTACTGATGTAATTTATCTTTAAAAGTTGTCAGAAATTGGAAATTATTGTTAACAAAGTGAAAAATAGAAGCCTGTCTTGAAATCTAGAGGGCAGTACCGGACAGCTGTGCAAAATACGAGCCATCAAGGCACATAAATCAACTTCAATATTTCATTACCACAGCTTGTGTCCAGCTACTTTCCTAGGCTTCAGCCAGCACTTGTAATGAGTTAGTGACAACTGGCAGAGGAAGTGCACGTCGGCTGCAGTCCTACCAAGGATGTTGAGTATGTGCTCACTTTTCAGAAATCTCTGTGATTTTGGGCCAAGTACTCACACACTGGGAGCTCAGTCCAGGCTTCCTTGCTCTGCTGGTTAAGAATGGCGTTTTCCTGCCACTGTAACCATACAAAGATGGTTCAGAGAAACTGTCCTTTCTCTCCTTCTTCCTCATTCCTGTCCCTCAATCATTCTTATGCTACAAGGAACATCTCCACAATGTATATATGTTGAAAGATCAAAGACTGGTATGGAAAGCCATCAAATCTACCAGGCTGACTTTTTACAGCCTCTGGGCACCAAACTTCAAGACTCATTTTCTGAGCCCTTTTGCAAATGGGATACAGAAGAGTTTGCACAGAGCTGGTATCCTCACAGTTCAGGCATATATCCAAACAGAGAAAACCTTCATCCTTTTTGCTGCAGATGCCCAATTGGATATGCCATGTTCTTTCAACTGCTTGATTGCTATTTGGCAGTAGTTTCTGAGCAATTTGCAAATTTCATAGTTGTGTGTATCAAATAAAATGCCTGCAGTAAAGCAGACTCCAAGAGTATGCATATTGTCTGCTTAGGTCTAAAATTAATAACTGCTGTTAGCACAAATAAGTAAAAGAAGTAAAATGTCATCACTGTGCTTTTGTTTAGATTGATTTGCGTGATGTCTGCTCTACATCATGCAATACAAACATTCTCTTCTCCCCCCCCCCCCCCCCCGATATTACAGTCAAAAATTTGGGATGAAAATTGTATAACAGAAAGAATAATCCACTATTCTTTTGATTTTGATTAAAATGTTTTTCAGGGAAAAGTCGATCTATTTAAGGTAGTAAAGAAACACTGCTCTTTACCTCAAGCACTTCACAGGGTCTCCTCTGAAGTCCTGGAGATAAGTCCTAAGAATAGCCTGAGTTCATTCATAGGTAGGATTTGGTGGAGTGCAGAAACTACTTAATTATGGTGAATCACACTGCATATTGTTTATCTATCCATCCATCCATCCATCCATCCACCCAAGCTGACAGTCGCAAAGTAAGGCTGGAGTTAGACAACACTAACCAGACAACTTGAAATCAAAGCGCTTGGGCTTTCCTCTGCTTTCAGAGACTCGTAAAACTAAGAGTGTCACTGATTCAACCACCATTGATTTTAATGAAATCGAATGAGAGGGGAGGTGCCAACCCATACTATAGGGAAGGCGTATTTGCCACTGTAGCTGCCTTGTGAACAAGTGGGAAATGCATAAAGGAAAGTAATATATCACGTAGGACTATCCATACAGCTTCAGAAAACTTACCTTACTGTGGTAAGCCCTCCTGAAATACTTCAGGCATCCTTACAGGATAAATATTCAGCTAGGTCTGTGCCAGAGGACTAAGGTTTTAGTTGCCATAAACGACTGCTTTGCAGCAACTAGCAGGCTAATGCATGGGGAGGAAAAGCAGTTTTTTATACAGACCTAACCATACACTGGGCCTTCTTCGAAATGAAGGATCACTCTTTCAGAATTACCATAAAGCACTTGAAATCAACATTCTTATAGGAGTGAACAGCCCAAACTGTAATTTCAGAAGGGAGAAGTACATAAAAATGAGAAATCTTGTTAAAATGGAGTTTAAAAGGAGCAAGCAAAAGAATAAAAATTTGCAGATCCCATATTTATACACACTATTAAAGTCTCAGAGTAATTGTACATTATGTATCCAAAAAAACCCTCACAAACCAAACCTTAAAGGACCACACAAAAAAGGCAACATGACTGTATAGTATAATAAGGGCAGCTAATTGAGGTAAAAAGAAATTGCTCGAACAGCGGAGTTCATGTGGAGTAATCAGAAAAATAGAAAAGAACATAAACTTTAGCAAGTTAAATGGTAACTCATAATAAAGCTGGCCAAAAAGACTGTAAAGAACAACACACTAAAGACATAAAAAAGTAGCAATAAAATATATTTTTTTCAAACACGTTAGTGTTAGATGCAGAAATTCTGCCAGAGACTTTGTAGGGTTGGTGGATGATTGTGGTGTAATAGCAGTGCTTATGAAAGACAAATACAAAGTAATATACGTGGGGCGAGGAACCCTAATTGCACACACTCAGTTATGAGCTTTAGATTAGCTATTACTGCTCAGAAAGAGCTCTGGTAGTTTTTGTGGGTAGTTCAATGAAAATGTCAGCTCGGTGCTTAGCAGCTGTAGAGAAACAAGTAGAATGTTAGAAATCGGCAAGAAAGGAATAAGAACCGAAGTAGAAAATGCAGTATATAAATCTGTAAAAAAGCCTAAACTTTTAATCCTGAATACTATGTGTTGTGGGGGTGAGAAGGCAGCTGTCTGTGTGAGCAGTATATTCAAGTTCTTCCCATCCTGGAAGGACAAGAACTTGGAAAACAGAAATATTTCCACTATATTTAAAAAATGAGAAAAAAAAACAACTAAACCAAAACAGTTAACCTATGGAACTTCTTTCCACAGGATAATGAAAAACTAAAAGTGGGAGTGCATCTCAGTGACACAAGCCGGTTTTGGTTTGTTTAAAACCAGCTTTTGTAGTTTGTGCAATGAGGACTATTACATAATGCTATAATTGGGAAAAGACAATCTCTTGCAACGTTTTTGCCAGCTTGATATGATCATGTGTTTAGGCATCTTGCTATCTAGGAAAATTTATTGGCCGTTATTAAAGGATGAAATTCCTCAGCCACACCTGGGTAAAGTCAGGTACTTAACACCAGGTTTTACCGAAGTTACTCCTTTGAGTAAGGAACAGCTGACTGGCCAGCTGAAACTGCTGCTGAGACGTGTGAGATGCAGGCTCCCATATCAGTCAAGGATGCTCTGTCTTCAACCTCTGCTGGTGGGGTCTGACCATAACAGCCCTCTCTCCTTGAATGTGGCTGGATGAAGGGACAGCAATAGAGCCTCTGTTTCCTTTCCAAAAGGAAGTTTAAGCAGTTCCCTGAAGTGTCGGAGTTATAGATTATTACCTTTCTGCTTAAAATAATCCTCACTCCCAGTAGAGTGGGAGACAATCTTGGTGTGATCGGTAGTGTACCTGTAGGTGGGATACTGTAATCTCTTCTGGAGAAGGCTGCTCCAATTTTTACAAAATATTAAATATCAGTGATTGGGAAAGGAAGAAGACATGACTCTATAGTCCGGTGTCTGAGTCACTTGTTGAGGATGATGCAGAGACCTGGATCAGGGCTACTGCTCTAATTAAAATACTCTTCCCACATTGAAAAGTACTTAGTAAGTATTTAGTAAGTGATTGGTACCTTTTCACTGTCTGCATATATGGATTAATTGATGTCTATGGTGACGAAATAAAAAAGTCAGTGGGAGGAGACTTCAAATCTGTTGAATGCCTTCTTGACAGATGTTTGGGAACATTTCTGCAACTCGTGAGTTCAAGAACCTGAGCAAAGAATTGAATATGCTGTTTCATGGGTTATATAATTCAGTATGAATGTATCCAGTTGTCCGTTTGAAAGCATCCTTTGGGTGAGAATAGTGACCTATTGTAAAAACTGATAAAACTTAAAGTTGAGATCCATGTCAGACTGCTTAGTGCCATCATGACTTGGATCATTCTGTGTTAGCTTTTCTGTGTTAGGGGAAGTTTAATTTTGGAAATATAGCCATCTTCAGATTCATGGATGTTCAGGACTTATGTACCAACAGTAATATACAGATTATACAAAAATTATGCAAAAAAATTATACAAAAATATACAAATATCCAAATACCTTTCAAGATGATCCACAAGGTATTTTGTGGATTTATTACCTATCTAACTGCCACCAGTTTCAGTGAAGATACTCCCTGTGGGACCATCACCTTTCTGCAGGACCTAGCTCTTAGGGCGCTCAACATAAAACTGACCGATTTCCTGACGACTTTCTTCTGAGCTCATACATCCTATCTAGCTCAGTCTGTATCTGAATCTTCATAAATTTTTAGTTTTTTAATAGTAATGGAAAAAAACTACAGAAGAATAAATATATTCGTGGGGAGCAGATCTTTTGGAAACCAGTCTAAGACTGAAAGGAATGCTTTTTACATCAGAAAATCCCACATACCTCTTAAACTTCTCTTCCAAGTCCAGAAGAAACTCTCCCAACCTTACTTCTCCACTAAACACATAATAAAACATCAGAAAAAGGTTTTTTATGCAAATCCATGCATAAAAAAATACTCTCCCTTCTTCCTAGGGAGAGAAAAAGGGGTAAGAACCACATATGACACATCGTTTTAATGTGTTACTGGAGAGCAATCTGATCCTGCTAATGAAGGGTGTGGCACCAGAGCCAGAACAAACCAGAAGAGAAGACATCAGCCTTCAATTTTTTTTGCCTTTGAAGAAAAACCAAAAGCGAGTCAGAAAATTCAGATGAAGAGATCCTATTTTTTGGCCTGTGCCTTTGATTTCCTTTTGAAAGCAAGTATACTTTGCTTCCAAGAACTGACCTTTGGGTTATTTTTTTTTGTTGTTGCAAGTTGCAGTTTCTCTTCCTCATTTTTCTTGCCCATGGATCAGCCAACAATATTACTGCTCTGAAACACTGAAACATTTGGCACAATGAGGTGGTTATTGTATGAATCTACTATAATAGGTCAGAATCTCAGCTGGTGTGAATTGCTGTAATTCCAGTTTACACTAGCAAAGAATATGGGCCTGTTTCTCTAACAGCCAGAATTCATGTTTACTTCAGTAGAAATACAATCTCCCATTAAAATCATTCAGCTGGTTTCTGCTGGACAAGCAGGAGCCCCATTACTGTGTTCCAATATCTAATTGCCATCCAGAACCAGTAGCAACTACACAAGAATGTTAAACTGCAATATTAAGAAGGGTGTCTTTGCTTGGGTTTGACAGTTTATTTATTCATTATTTATTATTTAGGTATTGCATGAAGCAGTAGACAAGATCCTAAATCCTCTTGAATGTGTGGGACAGAACTTCTCAGGACTTGCGCAAAAAGTAAATGCAACAAATGGTTAGTGGTGTGAAATGTCTGTACTATCAGTCCCCAGTTACTATGTGGTACTAAGTGTTTTTGGAAGTTGCAGATAAGGATAAGAAGTAAAGATAATGGAAGCAATAAAAACAAAGCACCTTTCCAGTAAAGAAGTCACCACAGACAGCAGAGAACAGGCAGTCGTTTAAAGAATCTGTGTATGAGATGCCAGCACACTCTACAAAATCTGAGAAAGATGAGAAGGAATATCCATTGACTGAAAAGGGAAACTAGTTATTGAGTAGTTTTGTAGGAAAAGAATAGCATATATAACAGGGCTATTTGTGCAATGGCTAGAGTACCATAAAACCAACGCCATTATGGATACGAATGCATTTGGGGTGTCTTTATTAATCATTCAAGCAGTGAGTTTTGTAAGATAATATTCATTCACAGTTCTATTTATTTGTAAGATATTATCCATAGGATAACACCTTTGCTTTTTTTCAGAATGAGGATGAAAGTGGAGACTGACAGTGCTGTGATGCAGTGGAGATGAGATTATGATTTCTTTAGAATTGTACAGGCTGCATCCTGCAAGTACTACCTTCTGCTCCTGCACCCTTAATAGCTTTACTCTCAGACTTCTGTGACACCAAGAGGTAGCAGTAAAAAGGAAGAAAGCTAGTTTCATCAGGGAGGTTTCCTATCCCTGGTTTCTGTGCTTGCTGTGCAGTGGCAGCTGGTTAGTGCTGCTCATGCCACACGTGGGACCTGCATCACTTGCACCGGCACAGCTCAGCAGCATAGCCGAGAGCTCTGACCTATAACCTACTAAGTTTACACCAAATTCACGACATGATTTCTTCTGTTCTCCATAAAGCTCATGCAAATCCTAGCACAAGTCATAGTCAGTCTTGACTTGTAGCTAAGGGCCTGATCCTGTGCTGCCAAATCTAACAGAACAAGTTTGCACAGTCTATTCGAACCACTGTGTGTCACAGCCAGAAATTGCTCAAAGATCACGGATGTGAATTTCCACAGAGTAAGAGATGATAAAACCAAAGCAGAGCCAGTACAGAGAGTACTCCACCAGGTCTGTTCTCACCCTGCTGTGGGAGCATGGGGAACAGCAGTGACGCCAGAAGGGACACTCAAAAATCAAACCTCCCCAATTCAGTATTTCTTGAATTCAGTCCATTACCCCAGCTGGCTACTGCAGAGAAAGTTAATCAACTGATTTAATGCCATCCCCAAAACAATTGTAAGTAAAATGAATAGATTTTCCAATGCACCAGTGTCTCTTTTTCAAATAACATCTTGCTGACTTATTTAAAAAGGAGTCAATAATTCCAGCCAAGCCTCCTACGCAGCAAAGTGAATCAACAAGTTGTTACAATCTGTTAGATCTGATCTAACTTCAGCTGCACATCTTTTTTTTTTCCACTGTTATTTTTTATATATATTTTAAGAAAACATTTTACTTATTTGTATGCTGTTTACTTCCAAGCTATTAATATGAATACAGTATAATCCTGCCTGTCCGAAGACCGTGAGAATGATGTAGAACACAACCAGAGAAATATAAAAGAAATACACTTTCTACATGGGTGTTTTATTTGCACATATTCAGTATAATTATAGTTTAAATGGGCTATTTTCCATACCCACAAACGCAGCATTTTCCGCATAAAGGTTCACATTGGCTTTAGACCCACCCACAAGTTATTTACTTGCATGGTATACATATAACGATCAAACTCATAGCTGCTTCAGCCAAACCTAAATATTTTCTCTTGTGCTTCTTTTGCAAGTCATTTTCTTCTGAATAAGTTGTTTCGAGTTTATACAACCCATTTTATTATGTTTATGGTACAACACATTTGCTCTTTCACCCAGACATTGACTGCAAACTCAAATTCAAATAGATTCTGAGCACTCAAAATGTTAGGAAGGCTTACAGAAAGGTTTTATTTTGGCTGTTTTCCAAAGTATGGGTTATTTGCAGAAGTTGGACTTCACTTAAAATTCAAATTTTTTAGTCTTCCCAAAGTTCAGCAGAACTAAATCATACAAGTTTTTATTTGTTTTTATTAGTTCATCTATGAGGCATCAGCTTGTTTCTAATTTCCAGACAGAGTTTGAAACAGATCTGCAAATATGAGAACAGGCAAAATACTAAGAAGCAGCACAAGCCATAAAGCTGTTTCCCACTTATTTTTGGACCTCTCTCACTAAACACTTTCTCAAGCTATTCATAATGGAAATACTGTAAACATGTTCTTCTTTCTGGATTTTCAGATGGCAAGTATGATGACACTGTAAACTGCAAAGCAGCACAGAGTGAGTGAGGACACCTCTGCAATGGGCAGATTCCCAAAGAAATATCATCTGCATGAATTCCCCACAATCTCAGGGAAATGTCCTCCCAGGCTTGAGAAAATTTCTGGTTTGGAGGCAACCCCCCGATGTTACTATCATCTTCAAAGTGGAGCATCAGTGTAAAATGAGGATTTTCTCAAAGGAACACCTCCTAAGTACAGGAAGTTTTTCTAGGTAGGGATATTCCCAAACAACATGAAAATCTTCAAAGCGGAAACACCATGTGATATGAACTCTTGAGAAAAAGGAGGCAATGTACATATACATGCACACAATGTGAAATCTTTCAGGGCAAATATGCTGTCCTAAGTAATATGTCAAGGGGCTTATTTTGAAGAAGCCACCCCCTGCTGTGGCAGTAAGTATGCATGTATGATTACTAAGATATCTAATTAAATTATCCTTATCTGAATGCCATCTGAATTTAACAAAGCAGATAATAAGTTCCAGAAACAGATACCATGTGGGGGGCAAATTATTTTACTTCTGAAAATTGGAACTTGAAATTAGAGATGTGTAGGTAATAGAGAACATGATTTCTCTCCACCCCCACTGTCTGCACCTGAACTGCTATTTCCATCAGAAAAATCATGGAGCCAAAGTAGAGTTAAATATCTAGAGGATCTACTCTTCCAACTCTCTTTCTGTAAAGAGATTGTAAGCTGCCTTCTAACTCCACCTAAACTGGATTTCCTCCACATCTGTATATGGACAAGTGGGAATGATATTTTCTTATATTCTCGCACCAATTTAACATCAGTTACAAAGAATCAGAGTATGATAGACTCTTGATTATTTTTCAGAGATTTGTGTAAGCTGGAGATTAACTGATTCATGTGTGAAAGGGCTCCAGAGATAGTTCTGCATGAAGCTAACTCACCTGTGGGAAAGTTGTCCACCATGGCACGGCCCAGCACAGATGTCCCAGCAATATTTTTGTATAGAGATTCACGTAGGCTGAAGATGGAACTGTTAAATCCTGGGGCCTCAAGATAATTTTATGCAGAAGCCATCAAGGCTTCCACACCACACCCTAGATCTCAGAGGCCTGGAGAACACTGTACTGTCTACATTTCCAATTATATTCAGCATATGGCTGTGTTAATTTAACCCATCACTAGCCCTGCTGGATCAAAGATAGCTCCTGAAAATCCATCGATGCAGAGATTTCCAAGAACTACACATCCTTAAGGGGCTTCTTAAAGAGCTAACTTAGGTCTGGTGCACCTAAGATAAGCAGGGCTTATTTGGCATGGAGACCCAAAGAGAACATTGCAGAAATCAGATTAACTTTAGCATTGACATAAGCCAAATAAGGCCAACTGTGAGACAAGGCTAATAAGAAGACTCCCTTGGCTTGACTGCGAGCTTCTGAGTCTGCTCAAAGCCAAAAAAGAAGCATACCAGAGATGCAACAGTGGACAAATACCCATTGAGTACTACAAGGGCATTGCCATTACATGCAGAGGTACAATTAGAGAAACAAAAGCTCAGATTGAATTGAAATTGGCCAGAGATGTCAAAATACTACATGAAAGAGTTCTTCAGGTACATAAATCAACAAGTAGAAACAGAAGGAAAATATTGGCTTGCGGTTGAACAGGAGAGGTGAATTAGTCACCAACAATGCTGAAAAGGCAAAGGTTCTCAACACTTTCTTCACCTCTGTCCTTACCAGCACTGTTAAGACCCAGGCTTTGGGAACAAAAATCCAAGTCAATGCAATCATAGATCCACTATCAGTGAAGGAAGAGCTGACATGCAAACTATTATAGGAGCCTGACCCCTACAAACTGATGGGCCCAGCCATTATCTGCCTGGGGATGTTGAGACAGCCGGCTGACATTGTGAGGCTGCTCTCCATAATCCTTGAGAAGTCCTGGAGATTGGGGGTCATCCCAGAAGACTGGAAGCAAGTTAATGTCACTGTAATCAACAAGAAGGACTAAAAGGAGGACCCAGGAAATTACAGGCCCATCAGTCTCACTTCAATCCCTGGAAAAGTTACTGAATGAACCCTACTGGAGGCTGTCACAGGTCAAATGAAGCACATGATTAGAAAAAGTCAGCACGGATTCACCAGGAGCAAACTGTACTTGACAAATCTGGTTGCCTTCTACAACAAAGTAACCTTCTCGATTGCTGCAGGGTAAACAGTGGACATTGTTTACTTGGGTTTCTCCAAGACTTTTGATATGGCTTCACACAGCCTCCTCCCAGAGAAACTGAAGCATTATGGTCTAGACAAGTAGTCTGTGCTGTGGGTGGGAACTGGTTGACATGCTGCACCCAGAGGGTGCTGGCAAATAGCTCCTTTGCAAACTGGCAACCTGTCGTAAGTTGGGTCCCTCAGGGATCAATATTGGGCCTAAAGCTGTTTAATATCTTTATAAGTGAGCTGGATGATGGAATCAAGTGTATCATGATGAACTTCACTGTTGACACCAAGCTGAGCGAAGAAGCAGACACACCTGGCTGGAGATCAGCTCTGTGAAAAGGGCCCTTGCAGATTCTGGTGGACTCAATATGAGCTCAATATGGGTGAAGAGTGTGCTGCTGCTCCGGCAAAGAAAGCCAGCAGAATTCTGGGTTGCATCAAAAAGGACATCACTAGCAGAGATGAAGAAGTCATCTCACTCAACTTGATGCTTGTCAGGCCACACCTGCATTGCTGTGCTTAGTTTTGGTCCCTGCTGTACAAAAGAGATGTGGACAGGCTGGAGAGAGTCCAGAGAAGAGCTGCAAAGACAATCAAAGGACTAGGAAGCCTGCCATATCAGAAAAGGCTGAAAGAGCTGGATTTATTCAGCCTTGAGAAGGCTTAAGGAGACTTTAACACCATGTTCCAGTCTTTAAAGGGTGGCTACAACAAAGATAGAAATTCCCTTTTTACAAGGAGTCATATGGAAAAGATATGGGTACAAGTTACTCCTGGGGAGATTCTGACTGAACACAAGAGGAAAATTTTTCACAATGAAAACAGTCGGGCTTTGAAATAATCTCTCCAGGAAAGTGGTGGATTCCCCAACACTGAACGCTTTTAGAATTCATCTGTACAGGGTGCTGGGCCATCTTGTCTAGATTGTGTTTTTGCCAAGAAAGGTTGTACCAGATGATCCCTGAGGTCCCTTCCAAGCTGGGATGCTGGGATTCTAGGATTCTGTGATATATTTCAGTGCATTGTGATAGCTATAACCAATACTAGAAACATTATGCCATATGAGGTGTGATCATTTAAACATGCCCGTAGTTCTTATATAAATTAACTACTACTATTCAACATGACCTTCACCAATCCGGAGAGATTTCTGTCAGCTTGGTTAATAGCAGAATTTAAAAATGGGGACCAGATATCAGCCTGTCTATTAGGCTGAAATGTTAGAACTTAACCTGAGTTTCAGGAGGACTTTTCCTGGTGGCAAGCACAGCTCCTGAAAGCATCGGGCCACAAGGACTGGCTAAGCCAGTGCAAATAAGCAGTGCCCTGCCCCTGACAGTGAATCCTGGTAAAACAGCCTCACAGTTCTATAGTGCAACTGTTTGTCCCATATAAGCTAAGCACTGCTGAACTCATGTCAGTATGTACATCAACAGCTAAACAGTTCAGTGGAGAACTTGGTAGTCTTGCAATGACCACGTAGAGCTTACCTAGTCAAAGCTTGGTCATGAAGATTTCTTCAGGCTTCAGACACATTATGGACAGCAACATCAATACTACCTCAGAGGACCTAATAGACCTAATACATTATGTGTTATATTTGTATAAAATATATTCTATATATTTGCATATATATCCTCATAAGACATACATTGTGTTACATACAACATATATTGTTATGTTGATAGTCTGTACATTATGATATAAATAACAAAAAAGTAGAAGAAATTAATTTGTGAACAAACATTTAACTCTTTCCTTTTTTTGTTGCTAATTAGTATGTTGCAATGGTAAAGATAAGGGAACAATACTGTAATACAAAACTAACACCATTAGAGTTTGAGCAGTGTGAACATGGTATTATCCTGATAGCATAAACCAATGTACCTCAGGAAACCAATTTTCAGTGCAACTTAATTTTGTCTGTGAAGGCTAGCATAATACATCACATAAAATCCACTCGTGCCCTGTAATTCTAGTGATGGTGTGGAAGGTTATAAGTAATAGGTTTGGCTGCAAGAAATGTCTATGGGGAAGGTAAAACTCCCAAGGAAGAAAGTTTTTCTTCATCATGCCACAGGCACAACTGCAGCGAAAAGTCTTGGTCAAGAACAGTTCATCAGATTTCCTTTGTAATATTGCCAAAGTCAGCTTCAAAGGTTTCGTAGAAATTATGGTCAGAAGGGATTTTCAGACCAATCAGTTGAACTTCCTGGTAGACCACTAGTCAGGAAGCACTAACTAAATTCCTTATAACCACCTAAAGAACTTTAATGCAGCGAGTATTTCAGGAGTCTAGAAGACTGGAAATATTCAATATTAGAGCAACTACAGAGAGATGTTTTTAGGCCCAAGGAGTTTCAGGTGAGTTATCATTAATGAAAGAGTGGAGTAGTCCACTGTGGTTCCATAAAGAGCTAAGGTCAAAAATAAAACTGACATTAATTGTTATGGTCTCATGAAATTTGGCCTCATCAGATAAAGATATTTCTTTTTACTTCCACTTACAAAAGACAACTGCATTGTTGTAGTTTACTTTGACTTCTTCGAGGCACTTGATTTACTGGCACTTGACATCAGGATAAAAAAGTAGAGATTGCATTAATTAAAATCAAGATTGCAGATATATCTAAAGTACGGCTGATAATAAGGAAATATCAGTGTTCTCAGTGTGATTCCAGAGGGACCAGCTTTTGATTCAGCATTATTTTGTATTTATATGAAATGTCTGAACATCATCGTAGTGTCCTTGCTGGTAAAATCTGCACGGGATTTAGAGAGCTGTAAAGCAAAAAATACCTAGAAGGAAGAATTACTCTTACAGGGTGATGTGGATCATTTGATTAAATGGTCATGATCTGACAAGGTGTGTTTTCATACATCTAAATGTCGGATATTAAATGTCAGACTGAGGAATACAGTCTCTTCTTAGAGGATGAGAGATTTTATCCCGCAAAGCAACAATTCAAAGGAGGATTATGGGGTCATCGTGGGTAATGGGCTCAACAGGCAGCCTCAGGGCTGTGGCAAAAAAGTTAATGCATCCTCAGGCATATAGAAAAGTATCAGGGAGAAATAGGAAAATCTTCTGCAGCCTGTGGACAGGGTCCTTGTGATGTGCTAATCTCTAACTCCACTGCTAGGTGAGAGAGAAGCTTTAAATCCTGGAGCTCCTGCTGACTCTGGGCTGCTCACTCATGTTGGAGGGATGGATACTGCAGCTTGCTTCAGAGCATCTTCCCTCAAAGAACCCATGTCAAAACAAAGCTGCACAGTGGGATTGCCCCCAGGGCTGATGCAACAAGCCATGGCAGCCATGGGGAGGTGGGGGACACAACCCACCCGTGCTGCTCTGGGACACTGTGTGTGCCAGTGGATCTACCCATGCTATCTGAGAAAGGCTTCCTGCCTTCACTCCTTATGCTTTTCATTCACCTCACAACAAATAGCAGCTAAAATTTACAAAGGCGGAATAGATTTTGCTGCTCATTTTACTGACAGTTATTTTTCAGTTATGACAAATTGCGATTATTTTTCAAAACAGAAGCTTATGACTGACCTCATGTTTATTCTCAGCACAAGAACTATTTATACACTAATTTTCTTTTGTTTTTTGTTTAATAGGAATAAGAACCACTATACCTGCTAGGAATTAAAAGTAGTATCATAACAAATAGGCATCTGTTGGAAAAGAAGAATTGTAAATCATTTAGGACATGTGCAAACCAGGCCCCTTCTCTCTCAAGGCTTCATTGGAACAACATGTAGAAAGAAACAGCCAATATTTTAAAAGCAACAGCAAAAAAAATCTGTACATAATTTGATTTTTTCTATAACAGCATCTTTACTTGCATGTGACCAGATTATTAATCAAAAAACTGGCACTATGTAGCTATAAAACTGGCTTTTCAAAGATTCATCACTTGGTCATGCACATAAAGAGATGTGCATTTTATATGTTGGGAAAATGCCTTCAGCACAGCAAATAACATTTATCCAAACCCTGGAAAGGCAGAATTCCGTATCTAGTGCTGATGATGTTTTGCATCTAACAGAAAGCCTAAGAAGGAGCTTTAATGTCTACTATTAATACTATGCATTTTAGGTAGATATTGAGCACCCAGCTCCAGTGTGATGAATGTATACATAAACCTCAAAATTAGTCTTAAAAGCATATAAACCACTTCAGTTGTTAAGATTTTCTAAAACCCACGTGTGTGGGTAATATCACTAAAAGCAGGTATGTTGGATAAAAATGAATGATGTCCCTTTTCCAGTATAAACCCAGGAGTTCATCTTCCAGTGTTGTTTATAAATAGAAGAGAGTCAATTTGCTTAGGATCTGCAGGACGTTTGGGTACTCCATTTAGATAATGACAACATTTTTAACACAGCTATCACTCATTAGGTCAAGAGGTTGTGATTAATCAAGGACTGTTTTGGTTTGGTCTGATAGACATCTAGTCTCTTTAGTTTACAGTTGAATGAAGATGGCTTCAACAGTTTATAGAATAAGCTGCGATGATACATTAGACCAAAATCGAGATGGAAGAGAGACGTGTGATCTATTTTAACCATTCCATTTGCATTACAATGTGCTGTGTGTGAATTAGTCTAGGCAATGCTAAAGTAAATTAAAATCTGCTGGGAATGTGTGAACGCATTACACAACAGGAATGCACGGGCAGGTTACAGCTAGAAGCCTGCTGAATGTTAGCGGGCAATCTTGTTTGGACTAAAAGAGGAGAGGTTTTTGTTTTAATAACAACGGACTGGCTGGTTAATGGCTGACTGCGAGATGAGAAAACTTGAGGCAGAGTGGGTTATAACAAAAAAAAATCTCATGAGAAAGTCTGTTTCCATAGCATTCTAGCACTAACATCCAGATCAAGGCAGCATAGGTCTGGTCACATAAATTTTAGAAGAAGCATTCACTCTTCTGGGTGATTAACGAAAACAATATAAACCTCCAAACACTTGGCTGTGGTATAAAATGTCTCAAGGTACTGTAGTATCTTAAGGTCATGGTCTAAGATTATCTATCAGCATTTTCCTGTCACCAAGCTCTGATTCAGTTTTCTGGGCTATCATAGAGGTCTTTCCTCAAGAGAGACCTCTCAAACAGCCAAAAGCAGTGCGTCCCAGGCAGACTGCCTGCACTCAGTAGGAAATGAGAACATATAATCAGCTGCTCATACTATCTGTGAATACATGTCTTGCATCCACAACCATCAATCACATTTGCAATATCCAGTCAGCACTTCTTAAAAGTCGTATCGCCATAGCCTGCCCTGTGTGGGGATATTTATTGTTCACCTTTCCAAATATCAAGAAAATCATCAAGTAAATTAGCCCATATTAAGTGCAATCACAGCGTGAAGTTCATAAAAATAGTACAACGTTTTCTGCTTTATAATATACTTACATTATTTTATTAATCAGAAAAGAGTGTGTGAAATCTCTAAAACAACTTTTCTTTTTTACTGTATGCAATTCAGAGGATGCAGCCGGATGAAATACTGACATCTTCTTCTTTTTCTCCTGGTCACATGTATACGTACAGACACACACATGCATACGTGCTAAGGCACTTTCCTTCAGATGATGCTGACAGGTTGAAGGCAAAGTACCACCAGGTGAACAAACAGAAACCCCTCAAAAGCTTTTGGAAAAACAAATCCCATTAATTTCACTCTTCCTCTTTCTCTCCAGATCATCGAATAATTCTGTGCTAAGCAATGCACATGTGCTTTCTTTAACATTACAAACCAACAAAAAATATGAATGATTGCAAAATACACGCACTGGAATCTGTGTGACCTCTGATATCGTTATTGATTTGAGACATCTGAAAAAATACAGTAATGATACGTTGTTGTAACTAGCATTAGAAATGCCCGTGGTTTTAATTAGAGAACATACACTAGAAAGTCCATAAGCTGGATGTGCACTGCTTTATGGTTGTAAGATGATTTAATGACTATTTCCACACTTGCCAAAGATTAACATTGATTAAGAAAACTCACAAGGCACTGATGATCCATCACTACCCGCAATCCGCTCCAGACTGAAACACCTTTCCCAGGAGGGGAATTCCTCTCTGCGACGTTCTGCTGCTCACTCTCGCTTGCTCTCTCCCGAGGGACACACTTGTCCTGCTTTTGGCATGACTCAACTTCTTGTTGAGTCGACCTTTACCCCTTTAAATGAAAGAGTTTCATGCCCTGGAAACTGGCTCTTTTAGCAACTTCCACTCAACTGGAACCTTACTCTCTTATAGTAACACCAAAGAAACATAGCAAAACACCTTCATTAACTATTGAAAAAATAATATACTTGGGGAATAGGAAATGCTGAACAGACCTAAAGCTCCTAAGCAGGGTACATCAAAGGGGGCATTACACATAGCTGAAGGATTAATGTCCATTTATCTATTGATCTGATTAATGTTTTTATAAGTTAGCATGCTATTAGAGAGATTTTAGAGGGAACAATGCTTTCAGATAAAACCACAAATTCTAATCATTAGGAAGCTGCTTCTCCTGATCCTATTAACAAAAAAGCATATCCTAAGTAATCTCTGAGAAGTCAGTACTTTCAGAATATACCAGGAAGGCAGAAGATTATTTTCCTTGTGATTTTCAAAAGAAACCTCTGGAGACAAAAAAAACCAGTTTATCAAGAACTGCAATGTTTCCTGGACTAATGTACAGGGAAAAAAACAAATAAGTGAAAAGCTTTAAACAACTCAAATTGAGGATTTGCACAGGAAAGAGGAACTTCAGTATGAAAACAGGCTGCTAAGAAGACAAAACAACCTAGGCAATCACCCCCGACTTTATTTTTTTTTAATGTTTGATAAAATCTGGCAATTGATCCTGCAACAATACCTCTAATAAATCTCATAACCTACCAACTAATATTGTCACCAATATTTTGGAAAAAAATCAGCTTAAATTAAAATGACTTGACCGCAAAATACCGAGGAATAAACACGGCTTCAAAAGCAACAACAGAAAACTTGGAAGTCCTTACATTCCCAAGTCAGCTGTGGAGATGGGCTCTCTCCTCACACAGTTCCCTCTGGGAAGTGAGTATCTGATGCCGTAACTCACATTAAACAGCAATCACCCCACTGGGGCTCTCATAGGGCATGGCGAATTCCCCTTTTGCTCACGGCTGCTTGGAAAGAAGGCTACAAATTCCTCTTGATCATAAAATGTCTCAGAGTGTGGAAAAGGTTCAGAAGTACCAGTAGAGCATTTAGAGACAGATCTTCAAAAATATGTGAGTATGTTATCCTCCAGTGAGCTAATGAGAGTCCACTTTCAAACCCTGACCCTTGGCCCCACTGCACAGCTTTTATTCCTGGTCTTGTCTGACCACGTGTTTCTCACAATATCCTTTACTTCAGACATGATTTCCCAGCAACATACTATAGGTAAAAATACAGGCTCCTCTTTGTAAAGAGGCTTGGATTTGAGGTTTGGACCTTTGGTGAAGTAGAGCTCACTAGAGCTATCCAGGGGCCCAAAGCAAGAATGGGGGTGGGGGGGATGGTTCTTACCCCATGCAATGAGGGGGCTGGAGGGAGCTGGATGTGGAAGTGGTGAGGTGGCCATGCTCCCATGTTGGTCAACATGGACGTTTATTGCAGAAGGAGTGACTTAATGGTATCTGTATACCAAAATAATGATATGTATTTTAAGGAAATATCTTAAAAGCCCTGATTTGTCATTTTGGGCCTTGAAAGTCTTGATGACAACTCAAAGCTAATGAGATTTTTTTATTTTAAAAAACTTCATGGTTCTGACATACTCTTTGTGTCCAAGATGATACCAGAAAGAAGAAAAAGTTGTCTAGCTTAGAAATACAGTTGAAATAAAACAACTTCAGCATCTTCAAAACTTTCTAACTGAGGGTCAGAAAGCCCTTTGAAATTATCAGGGAAATAATCTTTATATCACTAATGATACACTGGATGTCTTATTCCCATTTTATGGAGGATGAAAACAAACAAGAAGGGTGCTGTCTTTAGTTCATGTTATGCTTCTGTCTGGCTTTAGAGAGGTTATTTTTTTCCCCCACTGGTTTGGTGTGCAATAATACATCGCATTCAGTCCATTACATGGCCTCCACAGTGATAGTCTCCTGCCTTCGCTGCAACTAAAGAAGGAAAAACACCACACTTGTGGTCTGTCCCTCACACCCTAGCGTATGACCGCTCTGTGAAGCATGACCTTTCTCCCTGTGCGGCATCTCGTTAAAGTCAAAAGGGCACAGGCAGAGAAGTTCACACAGGGTAATTTGCAGAAGATGGCATTGGGAATACCACAGGAAGTAGCAGGAGACGTGGTAGTCAGGAAAGTAGCTAAAATTAACTAGATTCGAAACTCGGCATGCGCTCATTGAGGTTTTACCTTATGAAGTACCATCCTCCTGTTGCTCTTCTGGAGGAGGAATAAGCTACCCCATTCCCACAGCAGCTGCTGGAAATCTGATGGGTCTCTGCTTGGGCACTGGGTTGTGCTGGCCTGCACTGTGCCTCTGTCACTGGACAAGTGGCACGAACCCACCCTGACTGTTCCTACCGCCCCCTTGGGCTCCACTGGCCACTGCAGGTGGGTCACTGTACCTCCTCCCAAAGTCCAGCTCTGAGAAAAGCAATTCAGTAGATTTGGAGATTTGAAGAGAGTTGGTTTCTCAACCAGTGATGTGCCTCCCTGGCTAATAGGACACCCAGACCATTGCTCTGGGGAGCAATGACCTTGTGTTTGCACAGCCGTTTGGAAGGAGAAAGTGTCTGCAATCCTCTTATTCCTTTCTGCTTCTCCGTTGTCCTTCAGCTGCTCCAACTCAGTGCAAAATATTATTTGGAGAGTTTTTGGACATTGCTATCCAGAATAGACATTTCGCAGCCAAGTTAGGACTCTTTGCCTGCACAGCAGAAAAATAAACTGAGTTAAGGTTTCTTCAGTTCAGCAGTAATGGAGTGGTATTTCATTTAATTTAGTTAAATACTGTTGCTTGACAGAATGAAATGTGATCTCTAAGGTAGAGATTAAAACTGCTGGACCTAGTGCAAACTATTTTGGGTTTTTAATTAGTCTTCTGGTGAATTATCCTAATTGAATTTGTCAGATGATCATAGGATATACCACTTGTGTAGAAACTGATAATAGCTGGCCATTCATCTCCTGTCTACTAGCTGTTATATTCTCTAGATAAAAATCATCTGCCACTGGAGAAAATAGCATTCAAAATATTGAATTTGATGCACAATCACCTAATTAACTTTTTCTTAAGCTTGGAGAAAGATGGAGCAAGTGGAGAAATAGCTGTAATTTACAGAGCTTTTGCCAAGTTATGCTGTTGGTCACACCCAGGGTCGAGTGCATTTTGCTGGAGGAAGGACCTGGCACAAATTATTATTTGGGGAGGGAAGGAATAGCAAGGGAAGGCAAGACAAGGCAAAGGCTTTTCTAACTTTTTTTTCAGTTTACTCTAAGAGATAATTTGCTATCTAACAGTCAAAAAATATTACTTCACCATTTTAATAACTTAGATGCACATAAAAAAATCCTGTCATGCTGCAGCTTGGCTTTAAACTGTTAACTCTTTTCTTAATAACAGCAATAAAATGAAAGTCAACCCACAATAATTCCTCTCATCAGACTTCAGTGACCTAAAGTATGTAGGCTGCTTTGGAATTCTATTAACCTAGTGGTTTTCTGATGGATATTATTTATGTTTCCATATATGCAAATGTTATTCACTCATCTGCATGAAAAACTTTTGATGGACAGTTTCAGAATTTTATAATGTATATATCTAAACTTACATTTCATACTGCTGTAGTCATACTGAAGAAAAGGATTTTCAACCTTATAAACTGTCATTTGCAATTTCATACATGGGCTTTACTTGGTAATTAGCATTCCCAGTTGAATTTCAATATTTTTTTTTGGTCTGCATAATAGCTAAATGTCTGCCTGTAATAGAGGTAAGGACAGCAGAAAGCAAGAAGCTAAACCAGATTAAAAATATTGAGTGGCTTTATTCTATTTGAGGTTCTTTGACGGAATGATTTTGAGCACTTGAAGTCTTCTCTAAGTTCCTCTAGGAGAGCAAAGCAGTGACTGGAGAGACACAGTGTAAGGGAGGTATGAAGGTGATAGTTTTCCATGCGTGTTTTCCTGGTGCACCTGTGTCTCACCAGAGTCACTCAACTAGATCAGAGAACACGGCTCCAAGTGTTTACCAACAGCTGCAAACTGATGAGCCATTTTAGACGCAGTTGGCTTGAGAGGAATAGGTTCACTCAAGATTTTAAATCTTTCTATCCCCCATTTATTCATGGAAGAGTTTTTGGGAGAGTGTGGAAAGGAATAGTCTTGAATTTTGGCCTTCTGGTCCCTATGATCATGATGCTCAATTAGATTGTCAACATGAAATGTCCCTGTGAAGCTTTCCCATAGCACGGGGGTCTGCAGGCTCCCAGCCAGTGTGAGTGCCCAGCTGAGGGCACTCAGACCCAAATCCTCTGTGGCTCTCAATGAGGGGAGAAAGCAAACCACAGTCACCCCCTGGTTGTTTTAGATCCAGTGCAAAGGCACTTACTCAGAACCTGAAGACTTAGAAACCACTGAGCGGGTCCTTTTACTGCATTTCTGCCCATAGACACTCTGTGTCAGTCTGCTCCCTCCTCCTTCCTTAGCTCTCCCCGGCTTTCAATTCCTTCCCAGTGACCAGAGACTCAGCTCCTGCTGCGGTCAGAGCCACGTTGGGAAGGAGGACGACCTTCACGTTCCCAGATACGCCCCTCTCTGTATAGCACTGCTGCACTGGCTGGTCATGCTGTTAGATCATATTGCAAATTCATGTCTAATTTGACCCTGAGGTCTCCTTCAGCATTGCTGCTTTCTAGGATTCTCCCTCCCATTGAATGTCTGTGTTTCAAATTACGTTTCCCTGGGTGTACTGGGTTACATTTTCCCATGAATGTCACTGTTATTTTCCAGCTCTATATTTTTAGTCACTCTACTTCCACTTTTCTACCTCTGTTTTCATTGATGCTTCCAGCTTCTTCAGATGTAAGGAAATAAGAACTCTGAAAACAGGACTGTAGCACTATCTGTGCTTTTTTTCTTTGGTATTAAAATTGTGCAGCACCCTTTCTCTCCTTCTGTGTTTTACTGAAAATATTTAGGAAAACCCAGGAAATAACTCCTGTGTGACACAAACTGTCAGTTGGTCCATTTCCCAGCCTCCATTAGAATCTCTTTAGCATTTTGCACTTTTGGAGTCAGTTTTTTAATCAATCGATCAGGCTCGTTTGAAAGTACTTGAAGAAAGAGACCCTAGAACACAACCTGTCAATACTTCAATGAATTCTATGCACTGAAAAGTGCCTTATTTTCTTAGGCTACTGATCTTGCCCCCAAAATATTTTGTAAAGGAAATCTCTTATGTGATGAGTCATCTGGTTTCCACACATTCCCAACTCAGAGGTGACGTCCCCAGAGGCCTGGAGCCTGATGAAGCAATCAGTTGCAGAGACAACAACAGGCTGAACCTGTCCAGAACTGGACATGGAGTTTAGTGAAGTAAAAGTCTAGATTGCTGTTGGCTTTGATTGCAGTTGCCTTGACTGCAGCTAATTTGTCATTAGGCTTTCTCCCTCAATTTTCATTAAAATTTTGTGTTAATATTTATATTTCAGTAGCAGTCCATCATCCAAGTCAGGAAAACCATATTTCCTTTACTCTGACAAGACAATCCTAAAATATTTGTAAGTTGTTTTTTTTTTCTGACTAATCAGAAGAGGATCTTAGGCTACTTCTCCCTTATCTTTTGAAGGATCAAAATGTTGTAATGTTGAAAATCATAGGCATGGTAGGGTGATTTCCCAGTTACTTCTATTAAAGAAATTCAGAACAGATGCAATATTGTATTCTTAAAATAGAACTATTAAGAAGGCTTTACAGGACAAAATAATAGGGTTGGGAAACCTAAAGTATATTTAACACACTGTAATAAGTATTAGAGAATTCTATCAGTGTTATACGAGTAATACTAAAGGGAGGGATAAGACCTCAAATACACTTTTTGCTGTATACTCTGTGTGTCAGCAGCTCACATCAGCCATTCCATCAGCCCCAATATTTATATGGTTTTGAATTTGCTGTTTGTGAACAGTCCCCAAACCAAACACCTACACCCAGGGCAAGCTTCCTCTGAGGTTTCTAGGGCTCTTGAGAGAATAAAATTACACAGAAAACAGACTCATATAATGCATTGATTTCACTGCTTCAAGGTGCTTTCAAATTTTTTCCCAACTGTTCCCAATCCCTTTAATTTGAAAGAGCTGGTCTGTTCCTAGATATATTTTTCAGTTAAATGTTTCCATTGAAAATTTAACATGACAGAAAAAAAAAAGGAACTATTTTTGAAAAAACTCTAACAAAACCATTCATTTTTCAACACCATCTTTTGTGAACTAAGCCCTCACCACAAAAATCTTTAAAAAAAGCCATCCTCTCACTAGGTGGGTCCCAAAAATCTCTGATTGACCCCTTGTTCATGGCACTGCTCAACCTAGTCCTATTTTAAGGACCACTCCCTTTTAAACCTGTGGCTGATGGTGGCATGCTGCCTTGCTCATGCTGCCATACCCAAGTTTTGGTGTTATTTATCAGTGTATGATCATCTGTAGCCATCTCCAAATCTCATCATGCCAAAGGGCAAGATTTTGATGCCTAAGGGCATCAGAGGCCACTGGTTTTGATTTTCTGAGTTCCTCAAGAGTCAAATGTTTTGTTCCTAGAGCAAACATTAAAAAAAAGATGTAATCAGGAGAACACATTTCCCACAGTCCCATTTCCAGAGGCCAGATTTTATTCTTGTTGGCTCTAAACCCAGGAACATCAATAAAGTGGCACCAGCCCGACTGCACTTAAAATCAAATCTCTGACCTTGTACGTTAAGATGGCTCCCCACGTTGAAATAAGACAGTGGTAACACCAGGTTAAATTCTCTCTCTCTCAGTTTTGCCAGTGTATTTTCTGTCATCTTCAGTGGGGCTAGGATTCCACCCAGAATATTTTGCTTTCTTTGAGGGAAGAATTTGCATTCATCCATCTGGAGGAAAGTACACCGACTTGCTGAAGTACTGCCTGTGCTGACTGTGGAAACATCAACAAGAAAAAAAATGGGCTGCATTAATCCTTGCTGTTGGTTTTTGAAGTAAAATTGTTGATAGTTTTTCGTTGGACTTTATTTCTTATCTTTACAACAACCTAAAAAAGCTTTAAACGTAATCCGTGTGCAGAACAGGGTTAAAATATAAAATATCACAAAACCCAAATCCCTACACCGAGGGACCAGGGACTTGGGAAGAGAAACTGCAAAACGCCGCTTGCCAGTCTAGAAACTATGCCACTGCTAAACCTGCTCAGTCCAGAGATTTATTTTGCTAGAAAGGATTTTAATCTTCACATTTCAGTTCCTCAGAGGAGGCAAAATCTTCCAAATACAGAGTCTGCTGAGGCGGTGAATCAACTATTGTAATACGCTGCCTCTTAAAATACTTCAGGGTAGTCAGGCATTAGGAAGGCTCCTATTTTGTGTGAACTGATCAAATACAGATGTTGCCAAAGAGTTGACCTTATTGACCGTGACTTAACTAGAGATTGAATGGCAGACAGGCGGTCAGTAGTACGGTGAAACCATGTTTTGACGGTAGGGTGTAAATGTATATACAGTTTACAGGATGTGAATGGCACCGAGCAAACATCTGTTCAATTGATAAATACTTGTTTTAGTCCCAAAAATTTTTATCCCAGGGAAACGCAGTTAAAAATACATACAGCCCAATGTTAGGTGTTTTGTGTGCATGCCTGGAAAACTTGAAATAGAAAAATATTAAAAATGGTACTAACTTTTCTCTCTTCCTGCAATATCAGGTTTCATATAAAACTCATCAGCTGAGCTGAGTATTAGTCTTGATCAATGGCAGGAAACCAGGGGATCAAATGTTAATAAATCAGAAACAGATACCTCCACTTGAGCAGAGATATATCACCAACCTGAAAAATAGGGCAAATTATTTGACAACTTTCATGTGCATATGCCTGGAGAAAACAAAAGCTTTTCATGACATACCTTGAAAGTGAAACAAAAGACAAGCATGGAGAAAAAGCAGCTTAATGGGATAATGAACATAAAACGGATAATGAACATAAAACGTGAAATCAAAGGGTCCTAGAAACACCTTCATTTTCTTTGGGGTTGACATGATAAAAGAAAATTAAATGAGAAGGCTTTAGTTAATACAACACCAATATATCTCTATGACAAATTAGCTCTGTGTTATTGCTATTTAATCCTCAGGTGAAGGTAAAGAAGTAACAGACTAGGCCTGTTTTAATGTGTCATTACCTCTTCCTAGGAGCTAAGTAATATCACAAGTTGAACAAAACATTTCTATTAAGTCTGAAGCTCTCAGAGAGACACAGTGCTCCAGATAACATGAAAACTCACAAAGGCACAACGATCAGCTTTAACTTTACTATTTTTAAGGTATAAAACCTAACTATTTTAGTTCAAAGTTCCTTACATTCATTTAAGACAAGCACCCTTGGAGTGTGGTCTTTTCTTTAAATTGAAACTATTTGCTCCTGTGCGTAGTCTACTAAATTTAATTAGAAAATCCTGGCAGAGCAGCAGGACAAAATTTCCCTTCCTTCCTATTTTCTCATTCCACAATCTATCACCTAGAATAATTAGGACCAGCGAGGGATCATCTTCACTGGATTAACCTTAACTAAATTGTATGCATTCAACATGTGCTCTTTTGATTAACTTGAGCCTGGACTGCTGCCTGTGGTACACCCACCTTGTAATTCTACACACTTAATTAATTTCAGATGAACAGCGAAAAGGATAAGTTAAATTCTTCAATTAATAAACTGATATTAGTTAATGTATTTTAGCTTAACTTTTCATTTTCTTCTCGTGCAAGGATAGGAAAACCAGAAAATAAGAGCAGGGTGGAAGTGAGCAAGCTTTGCCAATAAGCTTGCAACGACTTTTCAGGGCCTGATCCTGCTGCAGTCTGAGCAGATAATTTTCCCCCTGACTAGGAGAGGAATTTTGGCCAAAGAATCAGTCCCTACATTTAAAGAATAAAATGCAATAGGCAGGAACAGGATTTTTTTTTCTTTCAAAATGATAAATAAGCATTATTTAAAACCTCCTCACCTTAACTCAGTTTTCCATATGGTTTCACTCATGCGTGGGTTTTCCTTGTTATTAAAAAAAAAATATTATAATGTCACTGGCTATGGGCCCAATCCTCCAGGCCTCAGTCCCACAGGCATATTTTTCTCTTCTCTGCTGTCATGGGGAGCTGCCTAACAGCCCTGTCTTGCATGCGTTTGCCCAGATAAGTAACTTTGCTTTTGAATTTAGCCCTGGTGAATTCAATAGTATTTATCAGAGGAGTTGAATTACTCATGTAGAAAAATATTTGGAGAAACAGGTCCTAAAAACATTACTGGAAATACAAAGAAACACCCAAGGAAAGACAGGAGGAAAATACTGCTACCTAGTTCTTTCTGACCAGAATTAACTCAGTCGCTAATTGGAAAGCGGGACTCTTACTGATTGCAGTGAATAGTGAGGTTCTCGCTTTTAAAGTGTAGTTCTGCTGAAGTTTCTCTCTGACACTGGTAAATGTTCGGGCTCAGTAAAATTGATGGGACTGAAGTGAAGTCTGCATTTAAGTATTTTGCTGAAATGGAGATTGGCTGCTTGACATCTTTCAGGATTGTGTACTAAGAGAAAAATCAAGTTTGTAGAAAACAACATATTTTCAGTCAGATGTGTTTTTTAAATTAGTTCTGTCTCTGTAAAATCATTTACTGATTTTTCTTTTACAGAAATCAATTTCTAACAAATGCTGCCAGAAAACAATATTAGATACATAATTCTATTGATAATATCTCTAAGGTAGCTATCAACACTTTTGTTTGAGCTTGGTTTATATTAACTGCTGGTACTTGATTTTTCCACTAATAAGAATAACAACAAATAGCTGTAGGCAATAAGATGGCCTAGTACTTTTTCTTCCTAATTACTATTTAATTACTTTATCAAATCAGCAAAGAATGTTTTGTTACATGTTTGTTATAAATTCACATTTGTCTATTAAGAGATGCTGAATTATTTACTGCTGGTTTGATTGATAGTCTTTCAAAAAAGATAGGGAAATGTATTGGGTAAGAGTGTTAGATAAAATTTACAAAATATCTAAATAGTTAATGAGACTGTCCCTCTCTGCAAAAGGTACTCTGACACCTTAATCAGTTTGGTAATCTCCTAAGTCATGTGGATACCTGTGACAATTTTACCTCCCACTTGTAATTCTTTAAAAAAACCCAGACAAACAGTTTGTGTAGTAAGATCCCTTATGAGAAGGGAGGATGTAGTGACAGACAGTCTTTAAGTAAGTCAGCATTTTGGGTAATTTTAAAACCACGGAACAGAAATGCATGCAATTCCTGCCACATTTCCACCGTGTTTCCTTTGATTATATTCATTTCAAGCAAACAATACAATAAGCTTACATTTTCAAGCGTTTGTTTAAAAATGTCTGGAAAGATGCAAAGAATACCTGTGATATAGAAAGAAACAACTGATAGTGCAGAAAATAAAGGCTTGCTTAATACTGACTTACCTCATACTTGGTCACCATGTGAGATCTTATGGCCGAATACACTGTTTTTATTAGTGTCAAGTACTTGATTTAAAGTAAGACCTCATCACCTTACAGAGAGATGTTTTTCCTGGGGTATATGCATGTATCTATTTATCTATTGAGTGTGAGTATGTATATACACACACCTAGCAGTAGGCCTGGTTAGTGTCGGCTGGACTGAGAGAGGATGTTAGTAATTACTATTTCTCTAAACACTACTTTAGCATAGTTTAATGTATCAGCTGGCTTCTGCTGTCAGAAGACCCGTGCTGCCTACTGGAGGTGGCCGCAAAGCCCAAAGCCACCAGAAGGGCTATTTCCACCCCCGTGGACCTCAGTGGGTTTTTGCTGTTGATTCAAGAGAAGGGATTTTTCTCGGCTATTTTTCGGGGCGCCTGCAGGTGGCAGGGAGCATCTTCGGGCAGCACTTGGTGAGGAGCACAGGCAGCAGCTGCTGGGTTGGTGTGGCCCAGTTGGGAGGGACAGGGGAAGCAGAGCATTACCCACACTGCTGATGCCCACCAAGTTGGAGCTGTTGGCCATGGAGGAGAAATTAAGCTTTGGCCGACACTGAAAATAGCAGCAAGGGCACTTCTGCAGGAGCTGGAACCATCCCTGCACCTGCACATGGACTTTCTCCGGTTCCTCATTCCTTCCTTGTGAATGTGTTTTCAAGGGATCACACCGAAATGACAAATACAAGCTGAGAGCTGTTAATCTAGCAACTGGGGCTGCAAACTCTTACACAGTTATTTCTCCCTTTCGTGGGCAACATTTCTACTGTTTTACAAATAGACTGAGTGAGGTTCTCTTGCATTAACATGAAGACAAAAACCAGCCTGCGTGCGTTAGTGCTAGAATGAGGCCATATTAAGAATAGCTTCTGGTCTTACATTTTATGAGCCCAGTAAATCAAGAGCATTAAGGAAAATTATGACATTGTTGTTTCATGCAGTGTCTGTAACACAGAAATTTTCATGTGCAAGGTTAATGGCAAAAAAAAAAAGTATAATGTATCTTCCTGTCACACCATTTATTATTTTATGCTTAGGCCACTTTTTAATCTCTCTTTCAGCTCTGAGGAGTCCCTTGAAATAACACTTTTGTCTCCTGGGGTTTTTTGTTTTGGTTTGGTTTGGTTTGGTTTTTTTTGGGAGGGTGTTTGTGGTCTCTGTAGTACCTTTATTGTGAAAAGAAAAAGGTCACCTAGCAGTATACTTCACAACACACACCCTGCACATGTCCTCTGTATACGCTGATTTTCTAAAACAATTTTTAAACTCTTCTTTAGATGCTTGGGAGCTTTCCATAGTATATCACCCACTGGAAAGTTATACACATTTAATTTTTACCTTGAAGTATTCTTACATCAAATCATTAATCTCTATTGTTCAGTTTTGACTAAAGTATTATTAAACAGTCTATTAAGTAAAATGAAATGTAGAGAATGTAAAAAAAGACACAGTATTTTTCTGATGATAGCTTCTTGGTGGTCCATCATATATAAAACTAGCTATTAGGAATATATTTCAAACTGGCACCATAACACATATTTCATAGTTGTTAAATTTAATTGTATAAATAGTTACGGACTGTATTTGGACTGTTTTAAAAAAGTGAATCTGTAATAAATCACCTCATGAAAAGAAATTCATGGAACATCCTCAGCTACCACAACTAGCAGACAACCTTCAGTTTTGGTCAATAGCATCTACAGCAATTAGCTCTGATATTGAGCAAAATTAGAACTTGATCCTTCAAGCATTTATACACATAAGTAGTCCCACTGGGACCAATCAATGTCCTTTGTAGTCATGGCAATATTCACATGCATATGGTCAATCATAAGTATATGCTTTTCAGGAAAGGGGTGTATTTTTTTCACAGCAAGTAATTTTAAGGGTTCAGTCATGCTTTCCCTAAATTTTGGCAAAACATCCCATGTCAGTAGGAGTAGGCTTCTGGGCAAATACAAAACAAATTCTGAAAGCAGTAAACATATTTTTCCTTTCAGTGTAGTGACTGCTCTTAATATCAAGACTTACACTTGACATGAATAACCACCCAGCAGGATGATACAGAATACAGGATAACTCAGGCATTAAGTGATTTTTCTGCAGTCTACATGGTGCTTTCAGTATTGACATGTGCTCTGAATACTTCCATTTTTTTTTCTTAAAAGTAGATGTAATGCCTTGGTTCAGTACAAAGTATTCTTGTATTGGCAAGAGCTAGTGAAATGCAGTGCCTTCTACATCAGACTGTTTCTAAGCTGTAATGTAATTGGTACTATTTACTGAATGACTTCCACCAAAGGTAAAAGAAAGATAAAGCTGCTGCTTTCAATTATGCAATCAAGAATGTAAAAAAGCAAAGCCATATATCTGGGATGGAAATCATTATGTCTGATACACCATGTCAAACAACAATAGTGTTTGTGCTAATCACATTTTATAAGACTGCTATCATAGTTCATTTTACTACAAAATGGAAAACAATGAACAATAAAGTCTGCTGACCTATCCCAAACTGTATGGTTTAATCAACTCAGTTCTAAATCATTGTTGGCTTAGACAGTAATCCAATATGCTAGTTCCAACAGATTATCTGCCATCTATTTGAGAAATCAGTATTGAAGCTAAATCAGGCTCCTACCAAGAATACTGCAGTAATGACAACCTAAATTCTGCAGTAATGACAACCTGATATCCACACAGCCATCAAACATTGTGGCTCGCTTTGAATTAATCTACTGCGTTCACAGTTATGTAGATTGAAGCTACAGGTTTTGGACCAAAGACTCTTGACACTCCCACCTAGTAGATGTTTCAGCTCTCAGGGGTCAGTTAGGGGCTGAGATCTTCCAGCTCTGGGTGTTGAGGACTGAGCACTGAAAATACATCTCGGTCATACAAGAACCTCTGAGATCCTGCTCTCCGTAGCAAATGGAGAGGGCTGCATCCTTCCTAGCATCCCTGAAAAATTATAGCAGTTCTATTTCCAAACCACTCCATTGGTTGACATGCACCCCCCTCCCCACTTCCCTGGGGGACCTCCCTCCCTGGACCTTCCCTCCTCCAGATGAGATCCCCAACCCTGCCTACCTACCGCAGAGGGGACCCCTGCCTCTGCTTGCCCCATGTAGTTCAGCCTGTGTCATTGCCAGTTCCAGAACAGCAGACGTCGCTGCCTCCCCTTTACTAGTACAAGTAAATGTACAATTGGTGTGATGAGGGTTCTAAATCCCTTGCAAAGTCACCAACAATCTCCAAATCAGGGCAACATAGAGAACAGCCTGAGTACAAAGCCAACAAGGAACAAACTGAAGTTTAAATAGCAGTAGGAAACATGCTATATTGTTGCTCATGGCAATTGGCAGCTAATGAATTAATCAACGTTAATACACTAAGCAAGAAGTAGGAATCAGATGATCTTTATAAATTATTAGAACAAGAAATTCATCTCTCTCCTTCCTTCTCCTTGAATGACTTGTGAGAAAGTGTAAGTCTATTTGCCTGTTATCCTGATTAGATCCTCCAGTCTTACAAAAAATATTGCCTCCAAGACCAACAATGTGTATAAAATAAAAACATGCATTTTGCGCCTATACAGATAACTGCCAAAGATATGAAACTTTTGTAGAATCACTAACAACATTCATATAAGATTAAGCTTATAAGATCTTAATTATTCAAGATACCAGAATATCACGTACTTTCAGTTAGCTGTTTTAGCAAACGTACAACTGCAGTATCTCAACATAATTACTTTATTTGGCATTCTTATTTTCCAGAAGGTTTTTTTGTTTTGGTTTTTTTTTTTTTTCATGACCATTTCCTATAAACAGATATATTATAAGTAACATACTTACACTTCTGGAATGTCTTCATTTTTATCCCGGCATTCACATCTGTCCTTGTTTAATGCTCTGCTGGTGGTCTGGCTCCATGGTATGCCCACTGCAATGTTCATCTTAAACAATATTTACATTGATTAGGGACCCCACTGCACTAGAGGCACTTATTAGAAAATGAACACAATATCCTGGGGTAATAGTGAACATCTAACCATTTTCTTTCTGAGCCTTTATTAATTTATTGTTCAAGTGTATAAACAATTGACTGTCAACATGGAAAGGTGACAGAGAAGAACACTGTGTGAATGTAGAATATAAAACTCTGTGTGCAAAACACACAGCTGATAAACGTGCAAGGAACAGGCATAGCAATGCATTTTTATTCAGATTATAGCAGTATCTGTTGAAATTCTGAACACTTTCTTTTACAGATGTGCACAGTAAAACCCTGTCCTGCCACTAAAATAGTATAAGCTCAATAAATGGAACATAAAATTGGAGTAGGAAAGCATATTCATACAATCAAAACTACGGCAGCATTAAATATTTTACCTACATCATGTAATACGCTTGTGGCAAAACCAAAATTGAACTTTTACTCTGCAATATGAAAGAGGATTTATTAACATCACTCATTAAAAATGATTAATCACTGATTAAAAATTCAAATTAGTCACAAAAAGAAAATTATGCCTATACTATTGTTTTCCATACGTTAGCACTGAGTGATTTATATCTGACAGAAATAGCCTTACGGGAGTATGTACAGTGTGATGGCCACCTTCCCCATGTGTCTGGTCAATAAAAGCAATCAGCCAGCGGTTAATAAACTTCTTTAGCTACTACACCCTCCCTGCCTGCAACTGCATTGTCTTCTGTGCAGTAGCAACATGTGTTTCTCAATATGGTCACTTATCTTATGTCAATTAACATGAGACCAAGTCCCAATTAAGAAAGGTAGTTTGAAACGTTTGTTCAAATTATAAATCAAACCCCATGCTTGATTACTGAATTATTTTTAGCTCATCCTGCATAAACATGAGGGCTATGGATTATCCTGACACCAGTCGTTTGTTAATATGTGTGCAGAAAATATCCTTCCCTAGCGAAGACGCACCAGTGGTGATCTGCTCCTTCGGGTGAGGAATGCAGAAACACACTATGAAGATATATATTCCCCTCTTTGGTCTGGCAGTTCCTTGATATTTACTATGCATTACACTTGCTCATTCTTCTACAGCAGTTAGAGGCTGGACTTAATTCTATAAAACAATTTTAAGGATCAGACAGTCTGAAGCATGTTTTCTCTGTGGGATGGCTGAGTGAAAGGGGGCTAAGAAAAGCCAGAGGGTACATTAAGCAAGTTCTTTGAAACAGCTTTGGTAGGGACCCCACACCTTTAATTGGGATGGTATTCATCAGAGGTCACCAGAGAACAGAGGGGCACAGGAAGGGGCAATAGCACAGATGAAAATGATGCTTGAACGACTGGTTTTTTTGTTTCCCAAAATCTGGCATTTTTGTACCTACCAACAGAAAAGTTTAAAATATCCAAAGTTCTGATTCTTCTAAGTAAGTCCATATCTGCCAGGAAGGAATAGTGCCCACTGTAAATGTTAAATACTGTTTGTGTGAGCCCTATCTGGATGTTCAGGAACATGTGGAGCACAAGCAGAGAAACCAGCTTCGAGGAGTCAGGGAGAAGCGATGGAAAGTAAGAGGGTGTTGTGAAGCTCAGCATTCATCGGTGGGTTTTATCTTCTCTGGCATCAGCATCTTCTGTCTCCAGCTTTATCCTCCAAGAAGAGAAAGAGCTGGAGGAGAGCACAAGAAAGATCGTGTATGTTCTGCCCATCCTGAGCAGAGCAGTCCCGAGAACAGCCACCTCTCTGGGACTCACAGGCACGAATTGTGCATGATCTGAGAGGAATGGCTGAAGCCATGAAGTCCAAGCCCCTCACTCCAGCTGAGGACACATGCTCAAGGACAACATGTGTCCTCAGTGTGCCATGCCATGGATGTCAGAGAACTTCGATAACATTAAAATGGACGTAGAGTAAGGAGGAGAGAATCCATCAGTGTAATTTAAGAATCATTTGTGAGAGATGTTGGTGATACCTAAAAGCATTAGGAAAGACAGTCTGCTTATAGCAGCTTACATATTTGGGGCTTTCATACACACAGTCTCTGTGTGTATGTGCACATACCTGTTCAAGTCTGCACAAAAGCTTATCAATATATAACTGTCTTAGCAAAACTCTCCTGCTGATTTATTAGCTGAGAAGTAACATGCATTCCTCTGCTCTTTACTAAGATATTGTTGATGATGGTGGAAAGGAAGATACTTCTTTTTCAGAAAAGGAAGAAAACATGGAAAAATATTGTGAGTAAAAAGGTCCTCTTTTGAATCAGCTGGTGTTCTAGTATTTTTTTAAAACACCCACCACTAAATCTCTGAATCCTGTACTTCGTGCCTGAATGTTCCCAAAAATTTGGGGATGGGAAAGAACAGTCCTTAAATGCTGTGAATCAAAAGAAAGTTTACATGCACAAAACGACACTTTACTGGGGCGTACGAGGGAGAAGATATCTGTCAGAAAAAATGGTTGATTCTGACATATGCGAAATAGGTATAAGCAAATAAAAAGGGATCCCTCTAAATCTAGTTTTGCAGCATCCGTAAAATAATGCAAGCTATGTATTTAAGTTGCAACCCAAATCAAATATGGTTGTATTCATTTAGTCTGTGAAATATGAGACCTACTGCCAATTTTTTGTGTTTCAGAAGTTCCCCAGGATTGTTACATGAACTTTAACTAGTTTATTTTTTAATATTAAAAGATGGAAAAAGGCCTCTCTCTGTTTTACTGTTCTCTACCAGTGAATCATGGGTCCCTTGCTACTTTGAGAGGAAAGTTCTTTTAGTAATTCTAGAAATAAACCTAGTGCTGAGTCAGCAGCACAGCTGAAAATGACAAGTTTCGTATTGAGAAACACATTAGAAATAGTAAGTAATGGCGTATCTCTTAGCCTCCTCCACTAAAATTAGCTGATTTGTCAGGAGCTGATTTAGCAAGTGCCATATATACTGGACATGAGAAATATGTCTTGTATATTGTCAGTATGAAAAATCAGATCCATTTAACAGGAAAGAGAATAGAAGAAATCAAACTAAAACACAGAGTTTTTATTCAAGCAGCACTAAATATTTTACTCATAGTGGCACTCCACCCCAGAATACTTAAAAGTAACCTTAAAGCAGATCAATATGGAAAGATTTTTCTTTTCAGTTGTCTCTACTAGGTGATTTTCAAATAAGCAATTTTAAAAGCATTTCTAAATCAGTGTATACTTACAGATAAACCAATGGGATTTTGTTATTCTGTTTATCTGGAATTCTAGATTTTATGGAGAAAAATAATTGGAAACAAAACCTTTGCCAGCAATCAATCTTTTCTTTCTGATGCTAAACATGCCGATATGTAGTTATTGTTTATATTTGGAAGATTGGTAGCAGTTTTAGAGGAGAAATACGCCACAATTGCAAATTCAGGTAGTCATCTAGCAGCGTAGTGGGAAGCTTTTGTATTTTTTTTGGTAAAGGGAGCTCAGCAATTTACTGCTACTTATACGTTAATATTAAACAACATTTCTTATGGCATTTCTTTTCAGTCTGCTAGAGAAATACAGTCGATTTTTCAAACAGTACCTAATACCTTGCTGTGGAGGAGAAAGCTACTACCTCTTTCCCCTTTTCACCTCTGGGCCTGATCCTGTCCTGCCAGCTGCCCACAGCCCCCACCGCAGTGTCACCCTCGGATGGGCTCTGAAACCTGAAAGAATTTTTGCCAGTGACTTGTCTTCAGAAGATCCAGAGTCCAGCAAAAAATACACGAGTCTCAAGACTTGTCTCCATTTAATCTGAACCTGTGCCAGCTCAGAAAGAAAAAAGCAGTCTCTGATAGGCAGAGTTTCTTAAAATGTTTCAATTCTCCGATTATGATTCGGGTTTCTAGACCAAGAAAATGCTTCATACTTGCATGAACTCTCTCCTCACTGTACAGAAGCTATTCACTGAAGTCTTTTGCTGTCTTTATTTATCTCTTTTCTGCCTTTAAATACCTCTCCAAAATCTAGACTCAAGGCTTACTGAAGTCTCCTGCAAATACATAAATATTTCCCACTGGTAATAACACGGTACTAAATATTATAATGATTCTACATTAAAAGCGTCATTGTGATACTGTACGTTTCTCGCAGAGGAGGAGAAACCATTAGTACTAAGATAATGTGCTTGTTAAATGGTTTTACATAGGGGTATCAAGAATCATAGTTTTAAAAATCTTAACATTAATATTCCCTGGGACTTGTTACTAGCAAACATCACTACGAAAGATATTGAAATAAACTTACTGTAAAACCTCCGAGTCCTTTTTCTTTTCTTCCCTTCTCTCAATGTAGCATGAATATGTGGTGAAAAGTCAGAATTGTGCAGAAGAAAAATATTCCAAGACACTGTAAAAGCGCCTTTCCCTTCCCCACGCCCAAGGGAACACTGACTATTTCAATGATCAGTGAGAACTCTTTAGTTATGATTTCTGTTTCCTTTCTCTGTCTCTCCCTCCCTCTAAACTTTTTCCCACCATCGTACGAGTATTACTGTTTTCTCAGTAAAGGAAGTAGAAGAGCTGTGTGACAGCATTTATTTTAAGAAAACACAAAATGTGAATTAAAATGAGAGGTGGTTTAAAAAGAAAATATCAGGCGGGAATTATAGTCTTAAGAGGGGCAGAAAGACGGCAAATATTACAGGAGAGCAAGTTATAAATACTGAGCTTTTGCTCAGCACCTATAGAATACAAATTCCATGCATTTTACCTTCATCCCAGTTTCACGGGATATCAGTGCTCAGAAGTGAATAACTGCGGATTATCATCAGTATAATGGAATTCTGCAATTTACCAAAAGGAGCAGGAAAAATGGACTTTTGCTAGAACTTTCGTACTTTTCAGTCAATCTTTACTAGTCAGACATATGGACTATGTTAGCGCTTCAGGTTACTGGCCCAAAGTCAACCTCGAAAATTAATTTCCCAGAAATATAGAAATTGCCATTTTTCACACCTCAGGTAGGGAAGGCCCAAACCAGTAAAGCTAAAAGTATTCAAATGCTGGTTTTGAATCAGTTGATTTCTTCTGAAATAACAGTTTATCAGGATGACAGAAAGTTTTGTATACAGAGCCATGTGACCCATCGCAAACCTGGTTATAATTATGGATTTCAAAACAGTATCTAATAAGCCGAGGCCCAAACAGCAACACACAGTAGTGGAACACATCCAGTATTCATTAAAGATGTACCATCTAGAAGTCCAGGGTTTGAAGACGGTTTTCAGACACAATTTTCCCACTTGTCTGAGGGCTAAGGTAGAATAGCAAAAACAGAGGTAATAAAACGTGGTCAACCTCAATGACTTGGCGTGCATTCTTGGCAACAGTGCAATAGGGAGACCACAGCTTTGCTCTGAGAGTGAACTCGCAACACCCTGAATTTTGCATCCTTTTCTTTCTGTGGCTGTTTTTGTTGGATCAAAGAAATAATCCATTTGCCCATATTTTCAAAGATGACACACCAAAACCTCATCTACTATAAAAATTCACTGAAATAATCCACCGTCTCTGGGAAATAACATATTTATCTTTGTGAATTATTTTGATTCACCAATTTTCACAAAAACTGGAAAGAAATACTGATATCCAGTAAAGATGGAAGAAGAATTACAGCGTGGAAAGATAAAATCATGATTCTTTACTTGGCTTTTCTGTTACTGGTTTTGGATCGGTATGAGAACACCTCTGGCTAGGTTGCCTGCAAGGTCTGAACCTGTAAAACCTGGATTTAAAATTAAGATCCTCAGCTCTTGGAGGTAAAAGGTGAAGCCCATTAGTGAAGAGACAGAGCAGACTCGTAAAATTCCATATGTGTTATTGCCACAAGGGGGGAACACGTCCCAGTGCCAGGGTGGGAAATATCCAGATTAGCTGTCCAACCTACAGTTTCCAAAAGGAGAACCAAAAGTGCAGTGTGTAAATACATACATACATACATAATCATCCAGATGAGCTTTTTACCTTTGGATTGCATATTCACAATAACTCACCCAAATGGCAGCTTAATTTACAGCAATAAAGCCATATGCATTTGCTATTATATAGCTTTTCTCATAAAAATTGCATCTTGGAGTTGATAAACATTGCCTCCAAATGTTGCTTATTCATAGGAATAAAAACATTTAACAGACAGACATTTTCTGGCAAAAAGGTCTTTTGCAAATGTACCTATCATTGAAAAGTACCCCATTTGGTGCCTGTGAAAAAAAGAGGATGACTGTTTAGGAGACCGATGTCCCTCTAATACAAATCTATACTGCAAATAACACTAAGGAGATTGTGACTTTAAAAGAATGAGTTTCATTGTTTGGCTTCAGCACAGTGTGAGGGGGATGCAGAGGGCAAAATCTCTGGATCATATACCAAAATAAACATTTCAAATCTAACACATACACACAGAGAATTGTTAACGGTAACATTCCCTAACCTAATATAAAATTTGGTACAACTGAATCTGTCAGAAAGAAAAAAAATAATCACTATGTTTATAACATGCATTCTACTAAATTCATTAGAAACGTTTCTCCAGACTAAGCCATTTCTGGTGCACAGGTACTCTGCATCGTTCTGAAACGTACTCAGAATTAGGACTGTCTGTCAACGTGTAAGCAGTCCTGTGATGTGAGGGTGTTACTCTTGTCCTTAAACACCCGGGGCCTTATCCAGCGCAGAGGCCACGTTGATATGGAGGTGCTGAGAGAACCACTCAGCACCTCCAGGGATCGGATTGCAACGTAGTGCAACCAGCACGGTGGGGTGCAAGGCAGTAAAAATCAGATTTGCTACCAAAAAGAAAAAAAAATGCAAAAAGCTATGGCATGACTCACTTTCACTGAAGTTTAGAAACATGTCAAGAAACTAAAACCAGTTGGGTCCTCAGTAAGCCAGCTTACGAAACCAAAAATACTGCTACCATGGCAATACCTTGAGATTTTTCTCTCAAAAACAGAGCAGAATTTCAGCCAGTTTTCTGGAGCAAAGCGTGAAAAGGAAATCGCTTCCCATTTCCCCTCTGTTGCACAACAGCTTCCTTCTTCTTGTGCTCGGGAATGCTTGAGTTGCGGGGAGTGGGGGACACCCAGGGCTGCTCGCCTCCTGCTGCATGCAAGACCTGCTCTGCCCTTGCCCAGCAAAGGTGTGTGGGGATTTGCCAATTTGCTCACTCCAACCAGATGAATATCTCAATTACTGATTCTCACTGAGCAGCTAGTGACATATGTATTCACAGCTGAAAATAGACTAGTGGGGTTTTTTTTTGTTTGTTTGTTGAGGTGGAAGGAGGCTTAAAGAAAGTGGAGAGAGACAGAGAGAGAAGGAGAGGCAGCTCAATGCTTGCATTTATCATCAGTCAGGGATTCACTGTGGAAATAACTCCCAATTTTAAAGTGCATAGCTTGGTTTTTAACAACTAGTGAGGTTTTCCTCAAACTGGAAGAAAAACTCATCATGGTCTTTCTGCAAAACAGTTGGTTTTGCTGTCCCTCACCCATGATCTGCTGAGGTGATTCTTGTCAGAGGTAGCCGCAGCCTGTCCTTTCTATTCCCCTAGCTTGTTTGGCATTTGCTCCTCTCCCCCACTGCTGATACACAAGACTGCACTAGTGCATGAGAAGGCAGGTTGTTTGCTTTCAAATAGGAAAAAAAAAGGACAGACTCCATCTGGGGTACAAATTTAACCATGGGTTCCTTGTATGACTAAGTGCGACTACGTACCATCCTGATTTTCTCTTGAAAACATGACACGGACAGAGGCCGGTGAATACGTTCATGCTTGAAATGAATTTAAGCAGCGCCATGCTAAAGGGCAAAGAGTGCTTCACTGCAGAGGGAGGTCAGACTCCACCGCTATCCTGACATGTCACAAGGAACAACTAAAAATAACTGCCAGAAGGGGACACCTCGTTTGCTGCGTATGAATTAAGCAGGACCCAGCACGGCCCAGGTCAGGTATAGGTGGCGGTGAATTACATTACCCCCCTTCTAAGCTAGCCGGGGAGAGAGGCAGACCCCCAGACACCCCCCAGCTGTTCCTGTGCATATGCCTTGGTTCATTCTTCCTGCTAGAGATTGATGCTTCCAGCGAGTACTGGTACGGGGATGGATGGCATCCAGAATGACTCATAACAAAGAGCATATGGCAGGACTAGATGTAGTGATCTAACATCTGTTGCGCTGCTTATTATTAAAATTTCTGATTCTAGGGGAGCTAGCAACTAAAACCAGTAAAGACTGCCTTCACAGATCCTACCTGAGGAAATCCCATATCCTCTTGGTTTTGTCGCCACTGAATCTGTTCAGTGCAAAAAATGAGAATCATATCATTCTCATTATATATTACATATATAAAAATTACATATTATTTAAGAAACATCAAAAATTTTCTCAGAGCTGTTTGAACAAGCTATAATGAACTTAAAATGTCTGTAAACTTGTTCCTGTCCTAAAGGTTTAAATGGCCCTAATTCCACACTCCAAAGACAGTTTCATGGTTGTTGTACTGAGGTGACAGGCATTAGCTAAAAATAAACCAGATGAAAAAGCATCTTCCGAAAAAATAAATACATGAACAGCTCATTGTATAGTCTCCCGTACAATATAGTAGAGGTCACTGCAAACGTACCTAACAAAGGAACGAAGAAAGAACCGTTACTACTATTCAATTTTTAAGATTCTTTTTTTCCTCAGATCATTTTTCTACAGAGAGAAATGGGACTGCAAGTGCAGACGTGTAAAACTGGAAAATTAGCTGATGAAGTAGAATGTCCACTTTGCAGAAGATTCACTGTGTAAGGACATGAAATATAGTGGTCAGCCTCTTGCAAGCAGAGATTAAACCATGTATCAAAACTAACACATTGACCATCAAAAGGTAACCAAAGAACAGCATTGTGACTGGATGATCTAAGTTACTCCCTTTCAGCGAGAGATGCAAATAGTTGCCAACAAAAATGTTAGGATTTGACAAGACTTGGCAAATTGCTGGGATATAAATTCGTGTTTTGTGAATTATAAGGCCTTCCAGGAGATGTGACAAATCCTGAAAAAGGGTGGAAAAGCATGCACAGCTCACAGAAATTTACTCCCTTTCATGGACCTGCCAAAAGAAAGGAAATGTGAAAAAGAATTGCACAAGAGACTTGCCAGTGCCAGACTTACCATGTCATTTAATAAGCACACTTCATAAAACGCTGAAAAAAATAAATGATTGTAATAAAGGCTACGCAAATTATAAATAGTGAGTAGTTCAGAAAGCAAAAGCATTAATTTTTTGCCCTGGAGACAGAGAAGCTATTGATAAGGAGATCAAATGTCCTAACACAAAGAGTCACACCTAAAAAAAAAATAAATATCCTACTAATGGTTATCTCTTAACACGTATCATTTTTCATCTTCACCATCTCTTGCAACACTGATTATTGTTAGTAATCTACATGTTACAGGTAATGGTAGATGCCATTGACTGCCGTTGTCCTGACTCCTCCCAAAGTGAGTGAAAGTTATAGGTGTGCAGGGCGGAGTTGGATGAGGAGGAAAAAAAATTACTCTCAGGCATGCCAGGTATTGGATGCTGTCCTACATTGGAGCAATTGTGGTTCCTAAGAGGCAGGGGTGGAAAAGCAAAAGCAGGAAGCAATCTTCTGCAGAGCGTGAGAGTGACCCAGGGGAGAAAGAAGCCCTTTGTGGAGCCTGAATGTGACCTGAAGCTTTAAAACACAATCAAACCCACAGGAGCCGTCGCCAACTACTTACTCGGTCACACACTCGTGGCTTTAACAGGATTCTTGGTGGTGGTGTCAGTGATGAAGTGGGCCACTGACCAGGACTATCCACATACACTTCTGAAGAGCCCCCCCAAGCAGAAGGGAAGGACGACATTAACGTTGGATGGACCGGGGAGCAGTGAGACAGCATCAAGAAAAGGCTGAAAATGAGCAAAACTTTTTTTTTTTTGTGGCTGAGATAATTTATTAAGCTATGGAAAACCTTACAATACAAATAGTGTACAACATACTCACTTTAGAAATTTATATCTGAAAGTATGTAACCCAGAGCAATTCTGCCATGGCAAGATGTTATATTGGATGTGGTATTGGTTTAGTGCCATTTCTAGCAGCCTTCATCGTTCTAAACAAAATTTATTTGGGGCTAAACAACAGATGAATGTGTCTTAAATGATAAATTAATGTAATTAAACACTTCAGAACTGATCAAGTCTAATATTTATTAGCAAAGATTATGCATTTTAAAAGATCTTGAGTAAAATGGAACTATTTGCTCAAAATCTTTTCCTTCCTTTGCTTTTTTTAAAAGTGTCTCCTTTAATTTCCTGAGATAAAATGTGATGTTTAGAATATAAGGTTGCTCATAATTAAGCATTCTAACATACAAAGTGATGAGATTTGTTTTAAAATATTGCCCTCTGTGACTGCCTCATGGGATACACATCTTGTTTTCTAGATGGTAACAGAATGTAGCAGTTGTAAAGTTACGATTGGATTAGTGGCTTTTATTACGTGAATGCCTATGCTAATTTTCCATTTCGATATGCATTGCATCTCTGCTCTTTGATCACTGAGACCTTCAATAATATTATCTAGAGCACAGTCATATCTGAAATGTCCCCTAAGTACAAATTTAAATTGGTCACTTTGAGCACACAATCTTTCACCTGGTTAAGCCTTCTTGAAACACAGCCAAGATGTTCAAGACACCACCTTTATCCAATGCCAACCATCCTCACCCAGTTACATTATTTACTAACAACTCTTATTTCTCCATACTTTCCCAGATGTACAGCTTAGCATTTCCCTCCCTCCTCATACTGCCTTCCCAAAGCTCTCCTTCACATTTCAAGATGACACATGGAATGACATGAACCAAACAACCCACATACAATCATCCTCGGATCTTTCCAGCCTCTTCTCACTTCACCACAGCAGAACTGGATCCAAATAAAGACAAAACAGTCTATAAAACAAGTTTTCAAAATCCTTAAAAAATATATCAGATTCTCTTCAGTTTGCCAGGACGGTATTTCCTATCCCAAATGCATTCCTCACTTGCACTCTAAAAACCAAATACATACCATTACTCAGCTCTCAGTTCAGTTTACCCAGCTGTACTGAACAATTGCCCTCTCACCTTCTCCTCTGTTTTCTTCCTAGGTGGAATACATATTGTAATTTATGTATCTATATATATGTAGTAAATATACACAAAGAGATAAAGAGAGAAAAATCTTGAAGATTACCTGATTAATCATGTAAGTGTGGATTTAGTGGCATGGATTCAGAATTGTCATTTTGAGAATCTTTCTCTCATATTATTAGCACAAACTGTCTTGCTGTAGTTTTACAGAACTCGAGTTACTCAAAAATGTAATTCTTTGCTTCTAGGACATAAACAGAAAACTGCAGTCATCCCACTTGCTACCCTAACATCTTCGTTTATACCTAACTTGCTTTGTGCAATACATAATCTTGCTCAAAGAATGTGCGCTTTCCTACCCAAATATGTGTGCGCTTTCCTACCCAAATATGTGTCAATGTCCACTTATTCAGTCACACATACACAAGCATGTTTGACCCAACTGTGAGCTCCAGAGTAATTGTTTTCTGACATTAATTTGTTTTTCAGTCAATAATTAGTAACACACAAACTGTGCCTGATGTCATCATGGTTCAAAAATTACGCTCTTTCAACTGAAATGTCAAGTCTGTGAGACAGTAATGCTTCGTCCTTGCTGCCAGTCATGTCATCATCAGTGAATTTCCACATCCTTCTTTTGATGTGCTTGACTCACAGAACAAATTATAGAACATAGTGAAGATATGAAAATGCAGAGTATTATCAGTTCTACTATATGAAGACGTAGCCATCTGAGAACTAGCACTTAGACTTATTTTGGCTACTTCTGGTTTTTATTATTCCATCTCAAGGGTTTAAACTAATGTCCACGTGAACTGCAGAAGAATATGACTTCTCCCTCTCTCCGAAATCTTACCCTGTCTTAGCATTGGCAGGAAACATTCCAGAGGAAATAACTAAACTACATATTTTTAATTTTAGCTCAGTACAATTCAGCACACAGCCACACAGTTCTTACTGCTCTCCAAACTGCAATTTTCTGATTAATTGCAAAGTGCGAATATGGTCTTATAATGTTCTCCTCAGACTCACAGCTCAGATGAACATGTGCCCTTAACCTTTCAAAACATAGTCTCTTCTTATTGTTGAGATACTCAAACTATAGAGCATATTGTAAATTCCCAAACTGTCTATATTCCCATCTTAGAAATTTTAGTTCCCAAGCCATAGTCCAAGTCAATAAGAACAGTTTGATAATGTTGATTTAAACCTGAACTCCAAAATTGCATGTTTTGATGAGCCTCTCTTATCAAGAGCACATCAAATGTTGGTTTAGTATTAGAATTGGTCTCTTTCTGAAAGCAGAAAGATAATTCTACTGTTAAAACTGTGAAACTGCTAGGTATAAAGCAGCAGAAGAAATACCCTATTACTATGTGGAAGGGGGTATACCAATAAGTACACGAAGTACATGCTAGAAATTATCAGTCATGGATTTTAGACGGGTAACGGACTGCTGAAAAGAACTGAACTACTGCTAGGAGAATGTCAAATGAAATTTATCATTTGATATTGTGAATAAAGAGTTGGTTGTGTAAGACTGCTAGATGATCCACCTTAGCACTGGATTCCATCTCCCCCTTTGCTTTTTATTTCACCTGTGGTGATGAAGAGGAAAGGAAGAAACAAGAGAGCAGGGGGAAAAAAACATCTCTTGTTAGTGTCATGTAAACTTTGCATTCTGAATGACAAAAAATACTTAAAGTAATTCTTAATCTTCTCTCTATACAGCTCAAGAATGAAATTTGGTGCACCAACAAGTTATCTGAACAAGTTTTCTGTATCTTTCTCATGATTAATGTAACATTTCAAATTCTTGTTCTCAGCTGTACCACTTGGCTGTTTTAAATAAAGAGGATGTTTCTGGTTATGGCACAGCTAGCTGAAACTAAATGACGTTACATCATCCTCACAGGCAGCACTTGTCTTCTTTCAGCTTCAAATATCGTTAGAGAAGACCACAGTGCTCAAACTGGAAGCAGGAATAGTCCTGAGAGAAAGACCTATTTTATGGAGAGTTCTGCCTGCAAAAAACCCACCTTAGCATATTTTCCAAAGTTCTGGTTTGGCCAATCCAAAGTAAAGCTACTCTGCTGCACCATCTAGTGACAATTAGAATTGCACTTGGGACAGCTGATCTAATTAAAATATTACCCCTTTCTTCTAGCCTTATGTTAGTTAGTTACAATTAGTTACAAAGAGTGAAATCCCAGTGCCTTTGAAGCCCCAAGGGTCCTTCCCGCTATCTGTAATGGGCTGAGGATGTCATTAGTGCTCCCCAAAACTCTTCTAGTAATGCCAGAGGAAGAAAAAATTCCCCTAATTCCAGTGATTCTTACATGCCGTCTTTCTGGCCATAGTATGACCATTCTCTGAAGCACAAAGTCCTGATGGAAATGCAAACCTTCCTAAAATTCTGGTAGCTCAGATCCTATGTTTTGCTTTGGGAGACTTCAAGACTCATTAACTGCAGTTCATTTTACCCTGGCCATTATATTAGACGTGATACGAGTCTTAAACTAGGAAGTCTGTTTCTTTTATTGAGCTTTCTTTACCATCAGACTGAGACACACAAAATACTCTTGCTTGGATGGAGGTCTGCATATTTGTAACTTTGAGACTGCAGCTTTCTCAGAACGCATAGTGCCGCTAGTTAGAGATAATAGCTTTTTTAGTACTTAGTATTTGGCTTAGTTCAATGGAAAGTCCTTGAATGTCTATATTTTTTGTCTCTGAAAGTTATTCCACAGACAGCTGGATTCCCTAACTTTCTCTGGACATCAAATCAGGACAGTTTCGGCGACGACAGGGCCATTGGGTAAACAGCTATCTCTGTACGGTTTATAAGGCCAACATAATAACAGTTCATTAATATATTTGACAACTAATTTTTCGCAGTTTATTGATTACAATAAGCTTCTCATAGATACACACTTTTAAAAATAACTGATTCTACAAGTTTCTTCACACATGTAAAACACATTATTTGATAAATGCTGGTTTCATGGTTTGCCTGACAGCACAAGTGACATACGCTGGGGACTGGCTAGATGGCACTGGTGCATACTTATGTGTTACCACACAGATGAGACTGTTTATAGTATGATACTTGTTGGTTGAATTCCCCGGTATGTAATTGTTCAGCTGGAGCTTGATGGTGCTGTTGCTCTGTACTAATTATGGCACTGTATTGGTAAGGAAGGACACTCGTACTTAATTCTCCTTTAGTCTTTCACCCCAAGTTCCCTTGTTTGTGAACTGAATGTTTGTTACAGGAGGGAAGAAATCAACTACTTGGATATGACAAGTCCAGTGCTTTGGTGCTGATGGTTTCTATGGCTTTTATACATTTCTAATTAACCAACACACTCAGCAAGTTTTGGATTGGTATCATTTTTCAACACATGAAGTAAATCCGAGAGTAGACGGAGTAGCACTGTTTGTTCTGTGACGCTGTGTGCATGTCAGAAAGCAATAGTAAGTACCTAAATGTTTCCCTCTTTTTTTTCTAGGAATAAGAGTGAACTTTTTCACAGTGGTAACTAAAACGATATCTGTTCTGTACAGTCCAAACCTCTCCCACAGTAGAAAGGAACAGATTTCCCCAATTCAGAGACAGAGAACATATTAGCTAAATCTTTGCTGTGCCATCATAGGAGTTTGTGAAGATGTCTTAAAGGACGGATTAGAATAGTTGGCATGAATTTAATGTATCTGTCATGGCCAGGGAAATGATGAGAATATGTGTAAGGTATATGCAATACTACTACCTATGCAGTATGTCTCTCACTTCCCCTGTCTCTGTCGCTTCAGCAACCCAGAGAAAGGGATTGCCTTTGTATGCGTTAGTACGGCATTTGCTAAACTTCGCTCTGACTAGGGCCTCTGGGAACTAGAGGAATATACATAATAACAATAAGTCATCATTCAAATTCAGCATGTGGAGAAAATAGTTATAGCATAGCCTACATAAGTGATTACTGCTGAATGCAGATCTAACTGCACGGAAAACTGTATTCAGGAGGAATCCTTAGACAGGCCTGCAAAACAATTCACTTTCTACTCCCCAAAATAGCATTTGCACTGTTCCCATACACCAGAACTAAACTGAATTTTAAGGAGGTTGGAATTACAGTTCTGTGGGATATACCCCAAAACGAATGGAGTGATTTTGCATTAAGAATATGCCTGAGTGGGAGACAGACGAGGAAATAGGTTCAGCTGCCAGCTTCCTGCTGCCAAAGGGAAGCGCAGCTGCTTGGTCTATTGACCCACAATATTCGGTTAAGAGCAGTTTGGAAACAAGAAACCTGTTGATATTCTAGCTATTGCATATTCAGGTCTCAGTGGCTACTGTCCACGTTGTACCCCGGAGACCCCTCCCACTCCCTGACTTTGAGCCAGTGGCTGAGCAGTGCTGTGAGGATGCTTAGGAAGTGATGTACCCACCATGGCACATGACAGGAAATTTTTCGAAGAAAGTAACTTGACAATAGCACAATCCGATCTCGAGCAGAGAAAATGTTAGTAAAATAGCAGCAAAGTAATAATTTGTGTATCTTGCTATCTGCATTGGTCCGATATTCTCTGGGGAACAGCCTTACATGATGCATCCTCACAGCTATACTCCCCCTCCACGCCCCCCATGGCCTGTATTTTGAACACTGTAAAATCCTTTTCTATAGTTCTGCCAAAGACAGACTTACTTCATGAAGCTGCTTTAAGGGTCTCACTAGTTATACTGTTTCTGTCTCTACATTCCTCCCTGGATTTCTCCAGCTGTAATAATTTTCAGGGCTGTTTACAATCTCCCCTCCCTCCTTCATCCAATATCTAGAGGTCAATTCTTACCTCCAGCCCACAATGCCGATTTCAGTCTTTTGTTCTTTAGATTTTTAAATAAGCATCTCTGCTGTTTTCCAAGGCTGTCCCTACAGCTTGTAGGCGTCCATCCGTAAGTTTCTTCAGAGGTACTTCTGCAAAGCTACCTCCTCCTGACAACAAGAAAATTCATATATGCTATAAAATATATAAGATAACCCCCAAAACCCACTGATTTATGAAAGTGATAAAGGAGAAAATTAACTTAAATGATACTGTATGTAATCGTACTGTAATAGAGCTGAAATCTAATCAACAAAGTCATTGTCTGGGACACTACTGATTCTACAAGTGAATATACTGCATTAGTATGAAATAATGACATGTTGGTAGGCTGAAAAAAAAAGCTGGTCTCTACTTTTTTAAAAATAAATGTGTAAATCTAGTCTACTTCTGGTAATTTATACAGAGAAAGCATGTTGACTTGCACACCGCATCTAATGGGGTTCTCCTGGATGTGAAAAAACCCTACAGCTTAATCCTTTAATTGACTTTGTTGTTGGGTTAATAACAGTGGATCGGTTTGACTCACCAAATTGTGTGAATGGAGGAAAGTAAAAAAAATGCAGTCTTTGCAGCACAAAGAACTATTTTCTTCAACCAGAAGGGATCAAGAGTTATCAAAGAATGAATCTCTAAAAGGAATAGTTATCTTTAAACAGTTATTATACAGCTACAAAGGTGGAGGACACACTACTTGTATATATGTGGATTTTCAAGAGCCTAATTATAAAAATATAACGTCATTACATGCAGAGAAAAAGTATGCAAAACATGACTATTCATAACCACAGATCCCTCAGATCCTGTGTAAAAATCTCCAGAGTGTTAAACTTCTTGCAGAAAATGTGAACACATTTTTCATGTTATGGACTTCTATTTTGTGATAGAGGATGATGTCATAAATCTGGAAAGTCAGTCCAAAATTCATTGATAATTGTTGTACATTATATACCCATGGGAGAAGCACCAACCCAGTATAAAGCTTACTTAAGATGTCTGCTGTGGTACATGAATACGCTTGATACCAAACTAAGTTTTGCCAAGGGCTATAGTAGATGGACAAAACTTTCTTTTAGGGGTCCTGTGTTCTTAAAGGGAGGCATAAACCCAATCCAGAGCACGTTGCAGCACTCACTCAGGCATGCAGATTGGCAGATGTGATCACTTTATGTTCTTTACTGGGACTTATCTCAAGAAGTGCCAAATTTGTTCTAAACTATGCAGCAGTTGTGAACCCCCTGCAGGCATTATTACCAGATAACTTCAGTTTTCTTGGACAACTGTTTCCAAGTCTTCTTTTCAACCAATTTAAGAGCCAGACTGTTAGAAATTAGTGCTTCCTTTGCACAATCCCCTTTTCATACTGTGGCTTAGATGCAATGCTCAGATGCATGAAATGATGTCTGAAAGAACAACCACATTAGTGTTAAGAACAATAATTTGGTTTGTTTTGTCATTAAAAAGAAATCCTTTGCTTCTATCTAAGCCACTGCAGGTGTATTGTATTTCAAAACTCATTATCTCTTAATGGCGATACCATTGTCAACAAATCTCAGTGTGCAGCACTTTAAAATACTGCTGTAGACTGCTTGTGCTTTACTTCTACTTGATAATTTATAAGGAGATAACATTGAAACAACTGCTTGTATGAAAACTCTAAACTATGTATACAAATAAAGCCAAAGTGCCTGTTATGGTGTACTATATGTTGCCAAGAATATACTCCTCCCTAATGGACTCTGGGTGTGTTGTATTCTTTTGTCTTAAATCCTAACCAACATGTATGTTCTGTGTCGTTTGGGGTTAAAGTAAACCTGATGCTCAAAAGTTGCTGTATTTCTGCTACTAAGATGGGTGTGCCCAACTCCTCCTCTTGTGCTGTAGGAAAAGAGAGACAAAGTTTTCCTTCACCATGGGTACAAAAACCGTTCTGTCTGGAGGCGGTGATTCCTCTGTGGAGGATCCCTAATTCCCTTCATGGTCCTCTGCCCATGCCTCTTTTGGCCTTCACTGCCTCTCCTTTTCCCCAGAGCGACCATTCAGCCCTGCTGACGTCTTGTCCGTCACACCTTACTTACCTTTGGCTGTGCTAGTCACTCTTGGGTAAATGTATCTGCTGCACGCTGACTTCTTCTGCCAGCTCCAGGAGAGGATGTCAATTCACTTTGGTCTCAGCAAACATTTCAGAGAGGTGTTTCTCCAGAGTTTCAACTCAGTCTATAATATTCTTAGTACTTGTACCAGGTGTGAGCACTGGACTGAGGGCATTCTCGTGCTGTTGGGTAAGTGTCCCACCGCTGGAGTCTGCAGCCCAATTGCGAAACTGCTCCCACAACCCTCTGAATGTCGCCTCCTACAATTTGTTCCACCTTAGAATATTGTTGCTTTTAATCCGCATTCCATCCTTCCTGTTTGTGTGCATCGATCCATCCTTCAGCAGTTAGATATTAGTTTTGAATGACCCGAGAATTCATCAGGTTGCAAAGTTAAGCCATAGCAGTAAAAGGTGATGCCTTAGTTCACCTCAATGCCTGTTTTGCATGGTGCTGCATTTAAGTTGCACAGTCCAGTGGACTGTCCTTTTCACCTCCTTCTGCTAAAAACTTCAGAGTAAAAGAGGTTTCTGACTGCAATTTTGCCTAGTGCAGAGAACTCAACTGCAATGATCCGTTTTCCATGCCACTTCCCAATCCCACAGTTCGGATGCTATGCTGGAGACACAGGAATGAAAAGGTAGCCAACACTGAACCTATGTAAATATAACCACTCTTTAAATAGAAAAGATGCAGTAAGTT
>NW_009700875.1:57500-124870 GCF_000703405.1 Apaloderma vittatum
GAAGAGCTGGTGGGATTCTCCCCACATCCCAGACAGCCACAGTGCCTGACATGTGAGTCCGATCACACCCTACCTTAAACAAGTATGGAAACAGATGTTATTAATGAATATAAAAGTGTTTGATACAGCCACAGTACTCCATGTATTGTCTTCCTATTCTAGCCAAGATTATCATGCCATGTTCAGTAGCATTGCCTTTCATTAATAGAATTAACAGTTAAGTACATACCTACATTTTAGATAATTTCCCTAAACCCACCTGTCTTCACTTTCTCCAAGTGGACCTTTAAGAGGAATACCCTGGATTTTTCTGTTGACTTCTAAAGTCTTTATTTAGCTTTACCTGTGCATCCCTTCTCTCTGCCAGCGGAAGTGTCAACAAGTGTGATACATTCCTCAGCAGCCAGAGGGGCTCGCAAATCCCCTGACCTCACCCTGCACTGAGGCACCATGGACCATCCTGGAGAAAACAGCACAGTAAGAACACAATCAGCCTTGCCCAGACAGGGACTGGTCACCTTCACCAGGAATGTTGCCCTCAACACCTTCCCATCCCGTCCTGCCCCACAGTCTGGCAGAGGGAAGGCGTTGATGCTCTAAGTGGAGGTAACATATAATTTCTACATTTGAGCCTATTCTATGTTTAGGAAAACCCTGTAACAAAACAGATACTGCCCCCATTCACACACATAACAGGGCACAAAGTACTGAGTAGATAGATGAGAGGGCAGCACACTCCAAGGGGGACGTTTCATGCCTGAATTAGGGTGTTCTTTGTCCCTGGATTTTACATTTGTTAATAAGATTAGTTTTCTCTCTCCAGTTCTCTAAAAGAATTGGCACACAAAATAGTGTCAATACCTAGGAAATATTAGACTTGCATTTCTGTCTTTTTATCACTGAATGCATATATCAGCGTGGAAGAGAAGAAAAACAGTAAAAGAGTAGGAACCAACTCACTCCCAAGTTTAGTTTTGTCTGAGAGGGGATCTTATTAACATACATAAATATCAGAGGGGTGGGTGTCAGGAGGAAGGAGACAATCTCTTCTCAGTGGTGCCCAGCAACAGAACAAGAAATAATGGGTTTAAGTTAGAATATAGGAAGTTCCACCTCAACATGAAGAGAAACTTTTTTACTGTGAGAGGGTGACAGAGCACTGGCACAGGCTGCCCAGAGCGGTTGTGGAGTCTCCTTCTCTGGAGACTTTCAAAACCTGACTGGACACGTTCCTGTGTGACATACTGTAGGGGATCCTGTTCTGGCAGGAGGGCTGGACTAGATGATCTCTAGATGTCCCTTCCAATCCCGAACATTGATTCTATGATTCCATGATTCTGAGTCGAAATCTAGGTGCAAGGGAGCAAACAAAGGAAACAAATTCTATTAAAAGATATACGGGAGATAAGGCTTGATGAAAAGCTAGTGCCGGGATACTGCAAGCATCTTCCCTGGAGTTTAGGACACTCACTGTGTGCTGGGGCCCTTCTAAAGCACTGCATTTCACTTCACAAAATTGCTCTCCAGCATCATCTCCTCTGTCTCTTAAGGGAGAGGCTGGTGGGCTCAGCTCTCTCATTTGGTAGCTCCTGGAGTATGTTCTCCTGTGACAGATGTCTTGTTTGGTTTTTTTGGTTTTTCTTGTACTTTGATATAAAAAGTTATCCAGAGCTGTTTAAATATTGACTTGAAAGGCTACTGAAAAGGAGGCTGTAGCACAGAATGCAGCAAAGGAGAGCTGCAAAAATATAAATGAAAAATCAAAGCCTCTTCTGAGGAGAATTATCACCTGCAGATATTTCATCTTCATGGACTAATTGAGGTTTTCAAACTAACAAAACATTCTCCTGGAAATGTGAGATGAAAGACAGTTGGAGAATAGCAGGACTGTGCATCATTAATGCAAAATAACTTCTCTGGAATGGCACAATTTAGACCGTTCCCTGACTTCATAGTACCCCTCCTTTTAAATTTTTTTCTAAACCATTCCAAATAAACCCCTGTCTAGACAAACCTTTTGCTAGTCATCTCTACAATGAAAAGGTACATAAGCTTTTCTTTTTAAAGCCTACAAATATTTCTTTCCTAATATTCCCAGGTATAAACATCTGCCCATTTTAGAGATTTACAAGTTTTCTATTAACAGTATCTGAACTTCTCACAAACTTTAACACAAATTTATGGTGTACCTCTGAGGCAGTGAAATCTCATTCCCATTTTCCAGATGAAGAGAGAAAGAAGGTAAAGTGAGATTCTATGATTTTCCCAGGTCTAGAAGTCTACAGAAAAATCTGAGGCTGCACCAGGCTCCCTGGACTATCTTTTATCTCTGTCAGCTCAAAAGGGATTTGGAATAGGAGTTATCCCAGATTTACAAGAGGAGCAGCTGCTGTTATCCTAAATTTGGATACTCCCTGTGATACTATAGTTCCTGAGTTCAATCCTCATTCAAGACACAGGACAGAAAAGTAAGCCCCTTATTGAGAGTCATTACAGTAACTCAAAGTATACTGAAGTAGAGCACACCTTGTCATGTTCTGACATACCCTGTTCTACAATTCCACTTGCCTCTGCCCTACATTGTCCTTTTTCAAACATAAATACAATAAGTAATATAGAATAAGAAAATCCAGAGAAGAAAAGTTGCAAAGATTTTTTTTCCAGTCTTCTAAAAGAAACACAGTATAAGAAAACAATACTGAGCACAAGCAAATATGTAACGTGCACATGTCTATAGTAACAGGACACCTGAAGACCTAATTCTTCAGTCTGAGGAAAAACAAATTGATTTCTCTTAATACAATAAGGAATAAGACAAACAAACACAATAATCATAATAATTGTTAAAGTAGGGCAGAAAAATGGGGAGAATTACCATGACAGGAAAAACATATTTTCTCCCAGCTTTCAGGGAGAAGATACCAGGAAGATGGAGTATTGGGATGCTGATCCATTGCAGACACCAGCCACAGCCACTCGTGCCTTTACGTCAAACCCAGGTGTAGTTAAGATCAGCTGCTCAGCCTGCATAAGAAATGTGAGATGGCCACAGCAGACTCTCTTAGGAGACAGAACTCAGCCAGAAGAATTGGATGCCCCAGCAACAGGAGATGTAGAAGACTCACCAAACCACAGTGAAGCCACCGCACCCTCCACTTCAGCTTGTGCATGGTTAAAATGATCATTCTGACCTATCTCAGGAACAAGGCTGAAGACGTTGGCCTCATAATGTTTACTTCACTAGTGTCTGACGAAATTAATCCACCGTGCCCCACAAATAGTTAACCTTGGAGAATTATGCCCCAGACAAAACAAGGAAGAGCTGCCCACTGTGTGGGCACAAACTTGAACATACCACCTTCTGCAATGTGTGCAATGTCGAAGCTATAAAACACTTCATCCAGCTGAAAAAAAAATAAAATTTGAGACAGCGTGAGTGTAAACATATTCCCATAACACATGAAGTAGGGACAAGTGGACAAGTACTTGACTACATGAGTTTCACAGCTCACTGGGTGTCATTCCAAAAAGCATCTGTCATCGCCACTGGCAACGAATTTTGAAAACAACTGTATTTTTCATCTCAGAGTTTAACAGGCTTGAACAACCACCAACAAACCACCTAAGCCTAAAGACCTAAGAAATGTGCACCTTATTTCTCCAGATCTTATCCTTCCTTATATTATCATTGACAGGAATGACAAAGTTGCTAGGATGGTGTTAGACAGCAAATTCACACACAGATCTGACTTGTCAAATCAGCACTCTCTGTCTGAACCTATCCACCATTCTCTTAGAGCAATTGCTTCCATTTTTTAATACTAAACACATTTCACTGGAGGTTTGTAAACTTCTATCCATTTTGGTAATTCTAGAAGAGCAAGTACAGGATTAGAAAATACATTGTGTCTTGCAAGAAAAACAAAGACCATTTGCCACCTCCATGCTGAGATGTAGGTACAAGGAGAGGTGTTTATGGCAGCTAAAAATCTGTAGGGGCAAAGAAAGTGGCCTCTTCGTGCTACTGGGAATTTGGCTGCAATAGCGTTAGGATTTGCTTGTACCTGTATATTACTACTAGACGAGAAAAACTATTGCACAGGGGACCATATTAATGCATAGTAGAGACAGAATCCTATATCCTAAAGTATATAAATTTTGAAATAAAAAAGTTGGGGAAAGAATCAAGGCACAGAGAGGTAAATTAACTGGCCTGAGTTCAGCTAGCAGCAGACTCAGAAACAAAGCCCAGATTTGTCTTTTCCAGCATTCATTCTTCTGAAATAGGCTATTCTCCCATACAGGCTCATTTGAGGGCTGTAATTGAACTGTGCAGAGGAGCTGTACCGTAGCCAGAGATAAGGGAAAAAGTTGGAACGGAACCATGTGCAAAAATCACTGCTCTAGAGCTGTTTTGGTCTACTATCAGAAACAAACAAAATACATTGGTAACTTTTATATTAATTTAAATAGCAGCTGAATTTATCCTTACCTCTGTACATGCAAAATTGTTGATGGGAAATCACCAAGATCAAGGTCACTGTTTTCCATACGAAAAGACTAACCCAAATTTGTATGCTTTTAATCCCAAGAACCCATTCTGCCCTATCAGCAGCATTATATAATTTCAAACAGGAGAACCAGGGCAAGTGCATACTTGAAGCTTCTGCTGAAAAAAGCACATTAGCAAGGAGTGTAAAGCAATGTGATGTTTTAACATCTTGGCCATTCCTGATGCTTCCTGGGTGGGAAACAACAGTAAAAGGCAATCCTGCCCTTATTGTCTCCCACAGAAATGTAGGGAGCATCTTTCTGTCTATCGCCTGCCCCAGCTGACAACCCACAAAGCTGCTGGACAAGGACATATGCAACATGCATATGCAATAACCTCTGAGCACAGGCTTGTCCGACACGGATGGAACAATCCAGGCAGGACATCCCGTGGTTCTAATAACCTGTGAATATCTTTTAGTGTCAAAATCTATGAATCTCTTTCTGCAGTGCTCACCTCTGCGATGCTCTGGCTCTCAATGTGCAGAGACCCACTTTGATGCCTGTGTGAAGGAGAAGACAGAGAGAATTGAAGAGTCTGAGGAAGTGGCATGGTATGTTGGATTGATTCTTACTTAGTCCACATTTTCTTGCTGCAAGCACTGCTGGTAGCTGACATAGTTAAGGGTTGGGCTGTAGCAATCTAAGAGCTGATAAATTACACACACACTTGCACACATCTCTGTCTAAAAGACTTATTTTGCTTGCTAATGTTGCTTCTCTTACCTACAGTGTGTTCTGTTTTGATCTTGATTTTGGGCACAGTTGAAAATTCAAACATAATATTAAAGTATATCTTCCTAAACACTGTCGTACTAACATCGGTTTGTACCCTATGAATAGAAAAAATATAAAACCTGAATCATCTTTCTACCATATGAGTCAGAAACCTATCCCTTCTAAATATGGAAAGGAGAATATTGCTGGCTTTATTCATGCCTCATTTTTCTAGGCCATGAGGCATTATTGTCCATTTAAAATATGTGGATGTTAAGAACGAAAAAAAATTAAGTCGTGAACTGGAAATCACAGAGCTTTATTCTTCCTAGCAGCTGTATAGCAAGTTAACACTTCAGTATTTTTAAGAGGCTGTCTGCATTTATTAGTGGTCTTTGGCTAAATTGTAACTGAAAAACTAGGTTAAAAAAGACCGAGCTCTGCAGAAATAAAAACTATATTTGCAATAATTGCCTAATGATGTTTTTTTCTACTTCTGTGTTAGGAACTGTAGCTTGGATTATACAAATGCTTTACAGGAGGGTAGTAAATTGTCATTCTCTCTATGGATTTACAAGATCAATCTTGGTAATTTGTTAGTTACAGTGTATGTAATGTGATATTATTGCTCATGTTACACAAGAGGATTACATGGTTTACTAAATAAAGCAGTGGTCTTTACATTAGGGACCATACTTCCTTCCAGAATGATGCCTAGACAAGTGAAATTAGATTGGTGATCTCAGCCTTAGGACCATCTCTGGTGAATATAGACTGAGACCCCCAAATGACTGAACACAACAGAGACAATCACTCATCTCTATATGCTCACCCCTTACACCTGGCTTCCAGATTCTTACATGTTTTTTATTCATCAGCTGTTGAAACACACTGATTTGTGGTGTTTCAGTGCAAGACTTACCAAGGCCCAAATTTGTACCTATGTTACTCTTAGCTTATTCGGGGCCTGTGAAATTCTCTTCAGGTTCATATAAGGGTACATTCAACTACTCTGCTTAATAAGCTTCATATTTTTTAGTTTGAAAACCCAAGTATATTTCAGCTTTAACTTTCAGGGGGAGGAGATGTTACCATCTTGGATGGTTGATATAGATCAGAGAGGATAGCAAGAAGAAAGATCTACTAAAATTTGTTTAAGTCCAAGTTTATTCTTTACAACATTTTTGGTTCTGGAAGTTCTTGCTTTGATATTCTGTTGCTCAACCTAAAATCCCTTTTTTTTTAAAAAAAAAGCCTTTCACGGATTAAATGTTTTTCCTATATCCATGAAGTGGGCCCTTTTTTATTATCTGCAGACAGTTATCTGTCCATAGACGTCTTACGTCTCTTCCCCATGATTAATTTTAACACTGTTTTCTGAGCTTTGGCTGGCATTTCAATATATTTCAGGTGAAGTGAGTCCCACGATTGAACACAATATCCCAGATGTAGCTGATTAAAAGAGAATATCTTAACCACCTAGGATTGAATTGTTAATGTTTATCTTTATTTGATTATTTTCCTAGCTCTAAAACTTTTGAATAAATTTTGGATTGATTAAAAGAGCTGCACTGACAGCCTTAAGCCTGCCAGTCTCTGTTTCTCTGCAGAAGAGCAAAGCTCGGCATTGCTCTGTCAATCTAGATCAGCCCTGACCATGAAACACCATACCTGTGGCTGAAAGACTTGTATTTAAGTGAAATCAGCATAATCATAGACCCCTCAACACTGGTAATTTTTCATAACCCTCAAGCATCTACTAATCCTTTATACTGCAAACTCAGTGAGGAAATGAATAATGCTCAGATCTTCAAAAACAGTTAGGTACACAAAGACATGGGGCACATTTAAAATAAGGGCTGACCTTAAGGTCATAGTAAATCACATACCCACCACATGTTTCTACAGGAAGACTCTTAGACTGAGCCTGTGTAAGCCTAAGAGCCTGGCGCAGTCCCTGTGCTGGGCCAAGCCCACCTCTGCTCCTATATCCTCTCCTCTCCTGTGGCATGGTACACTGAAACATTGGAAGTGTATCTGTACTAGTCTCACCAAATCTCTCTTCCTGACTTAGGACTTGTCCCTGCTTCACCTCTTGGAATTTTTTTGTAAGCCAGACCTGAAAAGGCAGATGAGCAGTGCATCCACCAGTGCCAAAGCATCCCCTCATTTAGCAGCTGTACCTACCTCAGACTGGTTGAGGATGCCCATTGATGAAAACCCTAGTAATGAACAGGCCATAAAGCCAAGTAGTGGGAACTTGAGATACAATTTGCTACATTCATTTGGAAAAAAAAATCCACTCCATTTCATGCAGCCTTTTTAGGTTCACACGAATTTCTGAAGAATTTTGCTCCATAGCACAACTGAAACAATAAATAACTAAATAACAATATAAATAGATAGATAAATAAATAAGTAAATAGAGCAATAATAAAAAAGGGCCCCCAGTGCATCTTAATGTGCTACTGAGAGAGGTAACAAAAGTACCACTGCTTTTTAGATGAGACAGCTGAGCTGTCAGGAACAAGAACAAAGCTGTGACTACCTATTCATTTTAAATGGACAACAACATCTGCAAACCACTGACTTCTGGTTACCATTGCCCAAGGCTACTTGAACAAATAACTTATAGGTTCAAGTATCTGCATTCCCTTACCAAGCTCCAAAAGCCATTTAGACACTTCATCGCAAATACCGCAGCCGCCTTTCAGTGCGGCACAGACGGCTGTAGCAAGCAGTTTTGGCAGCCTTGGTTTGCCTTTGCTTTTTGCTAATTGGCCAGGGATGGGTAACTTGAGGGATGTTTTCTGCACTTTCTGTTGCCGCTGAAAAAAATAAATGAAAATTTGAGGTAGTTTAGATCTCGTCAGAAGCAATACCAGCAAAATGTCAGGCAGAGGAGGCACGTGGCTGGGTGGAGGCTCAGGAGCTGTGCTGATTCATTGTGGCTGCTGTCACCAAGATATCTCCTCATATGGGCCAGCACACAAAGGGCAGAGGCCTGAATTGGGAAGGAAGCTGAGGAGCAATTGGAGACTTGAGACTACACAACATAACTCCAAGCCAAAGGAGATGATGTGGTCTTGGTATTATGCCAAGGAAGTCCTTCCTGACCCCACTTGAAGATCTTCTCCAAAGAACGGAGCAGCCCAGGCACAGAACCAGCAGCCATGGGTGGCTGCTCAGGGAGGCTCTTGGATGGGGCACCAGCTGTGCCATGCAGAGCCCCACCATCCCCATCACTCAGCAGTCAGGGCTCAGAGGCAGCGGAGGTGAACCCCTCTTAGACACCACTGAGGCTACTAGTGATCCCTGAAAAAACAAATGTTGGGGAGAGATGGAGGAGGATACAAGCCCACTTCCCAAAGTGGTCAACTGAGGTCTGACAGAAGCAATTTCCTGCTGCTTCTTGCAGACAGGCATCGCACATGCGTAAGTCAGATAGGAAGCAGAGGAGGAGCAAGACGATTCTCCTAAAATCAGTGATGTAAAAGGATTATTGCTTTATGCAGAAGAGATGTGAGAGTGAGAGCAAGAGAGAGCAGGAGTTCTGCTCTTTGAGATTTTTACAAGGGAGCAACGAGCCTAAGCAATTACTGGACTGAAGCTTATAACAGAACTTATAAATGCCTTGTCAGTGCAGTTGCCTCCATTCCCAGATTTTAACTCTAGTTCAGTCTTTCCCCTCCGTTCACAGGTACAAATGCCTCTGGCTTTCTGGAAGTGACTAGAGCAGAACTGACTTGCTAGTTTTTACCCTCAGAAACTGTTGGTAGCCTACAGGTAGAAATCAAAAGCATGTCAGTTGAGATTTGGGTAAAGTAAGACTTGCACTGCATTAAGGCAGTTTAAGTGCTCAGATCTGCAAATTAGCTTGGTCTTTGTACTTTTCTTGCTTTACCAAAAAATCTAGAATGAAACTTGCCATTCTGGGTTATTTCACCAGCAATCACATGGCCAAACAAGGCTTTGAGTGTACGTCTTCAGGTTTTTATTTCTAAAAATGGGTTCAAAATTTCGGCAGAGAACAAGGGGGCAGCTACTGATCATTCTGAAATCATTAATAACAAATAGCGTTAAGAAAGTCAGTTCAAATCAGTTGATAAAGCACAAAAATATGCAAGTTTTTTTTTTTTCTTTTTTGCCTGTGGAGTATTTGTGATTAAGATTTAAGGAGGGGTAACATATGTTAGAGCACAGCCAGTATTATATAAATAATACTGTGTTATCATCTCAATTATGAAGTGTTCAGGGAAGTTTATTTACTATGAAATCATCAAAAATTTTTTTGGGGTAATTTCTTAGTTAAAACTTCTGCTTGTTACAACTTTTTGAAAAATAGCAGCTCATAATTAAACTCAATTTATAATATAAAAATTGACAGAAGCTATCTGTTGGATTCACACAGGATATAAAGACGCTGATGTATCCAAGACAGCAAAATGTTTCTAACAGTGACAAGATATCTCCAAAGGTTTTTTTTTTCCCCAGCGTCACAGCAAAACAGGTCGTTGAGGCTAGGCAGGTGGGACTGGAAGATCTTTCCCTCAAACACACTTTCTCCTGAGGGCATCAGGAATCATTTTAGTTCATGTGCTTCAGGAGACTGACATAAAGTCCTTTTAAGACAAGGGAAGGATTTTCATTAACATCAGTAGGCATTTGCTGAGGAACCGAAAGGCTATGCGAATTAAATCAGTGAATCAGAAACGGAAGATGGAGCCAGGCCCAGGCTGGACTTCAGTAAGCAACTGAATATTATTAGTTCAAAGGAATGAAGCCCAGAACCACAGCTTCAGTATCGCCCTATCTGCAGTCCCCTGGTAGGCTGCTGCTCTTGGATCTACTCAGAGGCTCAGCCTTCAGGAATGAACGTAGCAGTCTTCGCATTCTACAGAACAAATACCAGCCACCAGTGTCTCCCAAACCAGGAACTAGAGAAACTGTTCTCCAGGGTTTGGCATGCTTAGTCAATTTAACTAAAGACAGGGGGATCCTGAGTCCTGACAGAGGCAATTTTCATGTCACAGGCAGTACCTTATGCTCCATTTCCAGCTAAAACATTCAAAAATACTGATTTATTTCTAATTTCCCAGAGGGAGTGTGAGGAAGCATGCCACAGCACAGCAACACGGGCCAACAATAATATTTTTTTGCAAAAGCTTTTTTCGATGGTTTGTTCGTACTTTCCCGCTGGGCAGAAAGAGATCTAGAATGACACGTCCTTCGTGTCAAAGTCCACAACAGCATGAACACAATAAAGCCAACGTGAAATACAGGGAGGTTTTTAAGGGGGCCTTCTTCCCTCTGCCTGTTTTCCCAAGAAAGACAGGAAAGAGAGAAAATAAGTTGAAGAGAAAGAGGCAAGTCTTCAAGGTATTGCTCATCCCAGCCCTGCGCTTGGTGACAGCCGAGGTGGTGGGTTTGCCATTGTCCCTCAGCCTGCCTGAAGCACGTGTCAAAACATGTAGGTCAGAGGAGGTGGCACCTCCCCTATTTGCCAAGTGTGGGCTGGACTAGGAAGCTCGCTGTGAGACTGAAAGCTGGAAACCTCCCTAAAGCATGGTGAGGTCCACCAGCCCTCCCATCCGCTAAGGAAGGGTAACCAAACACTGGAAGTCTGCAAGGTCCCAAAGGCAAAGCCTCTCCAGAGTCAGCAAGATTTTTTTTATTGACGCTATAGAGAAACCAGACGTAATGATGTCAGCATGTATAAATGTTATAACAGATGACTCTCAAAAGGTAAACGTAGTGTATAGTGTACTGGTTGCAAGTGCTTTGCAAGGACTGTGGATCTTTAGCCTGCTCTCAAAAAATAACTACTGAGTTTTTGAAGTGGAGTTATTTTCACAAATGTAACAGTCAAATGCACTTGAATAGGTGGAGGCTTGCAAAATAAAGTGTATATTCATTTGCATTCCATAGTGGAAAAAATAAGGAAGCAAAATGTATCATTTAAAACCACACTTGATTAGCTGAGACAGATTTTTATGCATGCTGGTATTACATTTTACTCCTAAGATATCTATCTCTACTAGCAGCATATTTTATGGGTTTATTAAGAATATTACATTGTCTTTTCCTATTTAACTACAAATAATTCAAACAAAATGTTGGATGATTTCCATTACAGCTTGTTAGGTATCTTCCCAAAAGTTATTTCAGAAAAAATATCCTAAATATTTCAGAAGCAATTTCAATATTCAAGAAAAGTCCAACACACTGCGAAGATGCACTTCCTTAATATTTGTGGAGTTTCACCTGATAAGTTCTTGTACAACAGTTTCCCCTTTTGCAGAGGAGCTTTTAGGAAAAAGCTCTGGCTAAAGGGCACATTGAATGCCATCTGGCTGGAGAGCCTAACCACAGAGGCAACTCTCATGCCTACAGAGAAGCAAAGAACTTCAATTCCAATCCAAATATTTTCCCTTTCAGGCAAGGCATTTTAACTTTTTTCCTAACTTAAATAAATAAAATACTATAAAAAGCAAGTACTTTTGCAAAAGAAATCCCACATAATCAGAATTAGAGCTGTGGAAATTATTGGATTTTTGGTAGTGACATGAAAATATTAGTAGGATCAAAAATAATAATTAATTTTCAATATCGCTGTTTATTTATTTATTTGTTGCACTTATTTTTCAAAGATGAAAGGACAAAACATCAAAATTTACTGTTCATTGGAAAACTTGGGTATTGACCTGCTCTGTACATGACACAGTTTCCACAGCCTGTGCTATTTTTAATAACACTAGCAGAGCTCAGAAGATGTGATCACAAAACAAGGATAATTTAAAATACTACTGTTGAAAACACCTTTCAGCTGAACTCTGAAATTCCTGAGATGTGACGGCTGTGGTTAATTTCAAGCCTACTGATTGGGAAAGAACTACTTAAATCATGCCATTCATAAGAAATAAAAATCTACTCGAAATGAGGCCAAGACAAATGTTTTTCATAAGCAGGCACAAATCTAGATTTTGAAATCACACAAGCCTGTTAAGTCCAATCAGTTATTACTTCCTCACAAACCCCATTTTCAAGCACAAGTCCATTTCACAGGCCTTGCAACAGTCAATGACATTTCTCTCAACTTATATGTTTAGGTCCTATGAACACAAGTACAGAATTTATGGTTTCATTCAAGATTAACTTTAAAGAATAATTCAGGTACAATGAACAAATGCAAACCCCAAAGCTAAAGGTCAGACCCCCACTAAATGTTTTGCTCTTCATATTTACAGGAGTCCTTGTTAACATGTACAGCACATCTAAAGTTTTCTGTTATCTGGTCTTCACAATGGGACATAGAGGGATTTGTCTGTGCTTTAGAAGTTAATTGGCCTTTTGTGGCAGTAACTCTAAAGCAAGTGTTACCTGGTGTGCCAGGAAAGTATTCTGTTTTCTTTTGAGAGGAGCCTGCCAAGGCACTCTATTACCATCATACGCCTTTCACAACCTCTCACTATTATCAGCTTCTCAGTTACATCTCTTGGATCAGCAGCAACTTCTTAAAAGTATTTAGTTTCTTTGCCAGCAAGGCAAAGGGCTGTCGCACCATGTTGGGTTACAGCAGGGAACGGGCCCGCTGGAGCAGCAAGAGTGCTCGCTCCTCTGTATCAGGTTGGGGAAACCTTTTCTGTCACAACCACAGAAGAGGGCAGCTAAGAACCCACTTGAACGTGCCAGTGGAGAGCACGTTGCAGTTGTTTTGGAAGAGCTGGATGAAAAGTTTGGATTATATCTACTGAGACATGGGGCAACCTCTGCAGTAGTCTGGGCTGCCTGGGCCAGCTGCTGCAGCTGAGGATGCTTGAAGTGGGGAGCACCTGCCCCAACAGCCTTGCTGGCAGGCTGGCCTCTACAACCTCAGTATCTGGGCTGTTTGCTGCTTCCAGAAGGTGCTCTTCTCCCACCACTTCTATGCTGCCCATGCCTGGGACATAGGCTCAATAAATGAGAGCTCATCTCCATTGTGGCCTGTCAGCACCAGGCATGACAAATGATGATTTTGTTGAACTTGTAGCCGATTGTTCTTCTAGACAAATTTCTAAGTGAGGTCAAGGCCTTATGTAGGGGCATCACAAGCCATTGCAAGGGTCTTTCTAAATGTGAGAAAAAACTTGGAGTCAAGTGGCCTCACCACCTACTCTCCACCTACCTTGTGAGTTTAGTTCTGCATCTGAAAGGTATTTCCCAAAGTCCCCATCCTTATCCCTCCCAACATGCACAGAACAAATCACCTTGATATGGCCTGTGGCACAGAAGACATCAGCAGGTGAAGAGAAGCTTTTTACATTTCCAAGAGCTCCTATGCACAGAACTTTAAAGAAGGTCAGAAACTCTTTGTCTCACCGTTGCAGACTGATGGCTGTCACCACTGCCGTGCTCTCCATGTAGAATCAATTAGTAATAGTCAGAGTCTCTAGTGACTCTGCAGACACATATTTTTTTTCCTCTTCTGAAATATCATCAAGGTTTTATCATCAAACGATTATGCCTATGACAAGAAAGCAATGTAATTTAATATAAACTGAAAGGGAAATGGAAAACTCCCTCACATGAGGCTAAAGCTGGGGCTGTCGTACCTGGAAACACAGTTGTATAATATCCAAAACGATTTCTCACCTCTGTCTCAAAAAAAACCCAACTCAACCCCTTTCAAAACAGCCTTTCCAGAGCGTACATGTGTAAGGGATAAAATTAGTTTTGGTCAGTCCCATGTCCTCTAGCATAGGCAATTCCCTGTTTCAGATACAGTTTTGTTATTTGTCCTGTACAAAGACGAAAAACATTACAGATAGAGTAAGGTTTTTAAACTCTATTTAGACTCCTTCCAGACCCTGTTTTCAGTTGTTATATATTAGAAGTCAATGGAACTGAGCTGTTTACAGCAGTGAATTTCTGACCCATGGAGTCTAAAATAGGAAACAGGTTTATGAGATAGATGGTCACAAATTCCCTATTACTTGGTTTATTTTTTTAGAATATGCATTCTTTTGGCAGCATACCACACTTATTACAGGCGCCTACATTTCTGTCAGAAATATTTTAGAGAAAGTAGCCTTTTTAAAATATGATATCATTTGTGGATGACCATGGACTCGTTGATGTCTCTCCATTCCTCAAATTAGTCTGCCTGATGGCTGTATCCCTTTTCCCTTTTTTCTTTTCCCTCCTTTTGTGGTCACATATTTTATTTACCAAACTAATTTATGAGAATTGGAGGAAAGGTGCTGTCTATGCTTTCCTCACACAGAACGGATTTCAGAGACATTTTAGTACTATTCAGAAAGAGAGTTTGGCAGGCCTTCCTCGTCATGGTAATTCACATAGGCTTAAGGCTACCACTCAGACAGAAAGAGAAAACCAAACATCAGCACAGGAACAATTTTGCTAATTGTTTACACTTTCGAGTGAACTTAGTCATGAAAATCGTGGCTCTATATTTTTGTGTATGCATTCCTAGAGTAAAGCATTTCAATAAAGAAACCAGACATGGGGGTTGTTTCCATTTGGGTGCTGTCTTCTGACAGTGCCCATGGTTCCACAGACAAAATGGGCACCTTTGCTTTCTCTGCTGACCCTGCTCGGCAGGCAAAGCAGCTCACCTTTCAGCAATCTGGATTCATGTGTGTTTCAAGGCGACAAAACGAACAACCACAACAAAAAGCAACTAGAAAACAAGTGTTGCTAAAAAATCTACCCGTCGTCATCACAGCCCTGCCAGGAGAATTAAGGAAAATAAAGGCAGAGTTCCCAAGAGGAGAGACCAGGTAACGGGGTGTCTTGCCCCCATCAGGCAGGGAAGATGAAGACCTCTCCCATCCCACGTGGCACCACCACAGCCTTGGACCTCCCCAGATGCATTTTCAGCTGGTAAACTGCCGTATCAGGTTTTAAATGCCCTGCTGTTCTGAGGTACTTTGTGTCAGCCTTTTTTCTTTTTTTATAATGAGGAGAAATGGTTGCCAGTAATTTGGATTTCAAAGAGAGACTTCAAATTCGCCAATGACTGAGGGTATTCAGATCTGGATTTCAAACTCATCCAAAACTTATATAAATCCTGAACTGAGCCTGTAAAGAGTTGTATTAATTTTTTTCCTGTATTACAAGTGGCTGCAGATGAGAGCACGAAAATGCCACCAAGGAAATTCTCTTGGCATTGTTTCCACCTCCACTAAAAGAAGAAAATATGAGAAAAAAATAATTAGAAAGCCTGAGAAAAGAAAGATTTTTTTTTAACCTTTTTAATTAATTTTGTTCCTTCTCTTTTTCTCACTTCCACACCAAAATAATAGTGGAGAGTGGAGAGAGTTTTCCCAGTGTGTTCCCAGAGGAACGATAGAGTTGCCTATGGTAAGGGCATATTTTCTTGGACAGGAGACACAATTTCCTTTGCAGCCTCTACAGAACTACAAAAAAGCTGTGCTGGATGCAGGAGCCACCAGCCTTATTGGCTTTCCACTCCAGGAGTAAGATGTATTCCTTCAATCACACATTTATGTAAAAAATAATAAAAGAGTACCAAAAAATCACATAATGCAGAAGATATAAAACAGTCCTGGGGAGAAGGATAGAAACTTGAGTACAGCAGACCTGATTTGGCATCTGTGGGATTTGTAGAAGCAATCAGTCCTTAGAAAATGTATGACTGAAGAGGGCATTAAGGGCTGGTCTAAGAGATGATACCAATGCAGGAAGAACACAGAAAGGAGGAGATAAAGGCAAGAAAAAAAGCAACAAAAGGGGTTACAAGACTGGTTACATTTGAGGGCAATATGTTATACCCATCAGACTGTTTCCACTCTTGGTTTTCATATTTGAGAGGTTGGATAAGCCTTGGACAAGCTTCTGACCTTTCAAATGCTTAGCTGAAGCTGGAATTCCAAACCTTCTGAAGCTGGCCCATCACAAACACTAACGTACAAACAGCTTCCACATAAATACTAAATGCAAAAGACATAATTTATAAAAATGTCAGTGTGCCAAAGAACACTACTGAATGTGTCCAAAGATGTTTTTTTAACATGTGCCACACACTGAAAAGTAGCTGGACTAGCTCAAGGCTGATATTAAAAGTGTTTCAGTGCAGCTGTCATTGCTTCATTGGGTCCCCATGGTTACCTGAGCAGTAGTGTGCAAAACTCAGCTGTTTCACTTTGCATCAGATTGTACTGGTGTCTCCTTCAAACTTCAGATCCTGAGATAGTAGCCTAAAAAAATCAGAAGAACTCTCATGAGGTCTGGCTATTAATATTTATTATTCGCATTCAGAAGCTCAGTTATGCTGCCTTTGTGACAGATACATTACAAGAAAATAATTTGCCTTGGATAGTGCATATTACTGCATTCCAGCTGAGCTGAGAGCACTACAAAAGTTCAAGGTTACTTACTAGATCTATATTCATAAGGTTTCTCATTTTTCATATCAGCATACTTGTAAATTGCATCTTAGATCTTCTTCAAATCACTCAAAACTCGCGTTCCAGAGAAGCCCCGGTGAATACAAGTTTATAGGTACACTTTCATTTAAAAGCAACAACAATAACTGTCATTATCATTCAACAGAAAGATGCAAACCACACCTTCCACATGCTTTTATTATAGCATTCTCATTAGAAAAAGCCAATGTTTAACATGCCTTACTCTACATATGACTTCAAGTTCAAGCACCTCATATGGCCTTTCTGCCACCAGGGATTAACTGTACTGTGGACACTCATTCAATAGTCCAGTTACTCTACATTTCAAGAGATTCTTCAACAGCCATCAGGCAGCCACTTGGAAATACTGTCCAAGAAACTACGGTGGTTTGAGCAGCAAAAGTAATGTGGTTACTGGGAGAAAGTTTGGGGAAATGTATTGGCAAGATTAGTAGAAGAGCATTTCCTGTAATTAACTGACCACCAAACTAAAGGCTATTATAGAATGTTGTTAAAGCTGACTTGTAGTCTGTTTGCAAATCTTTGTACATGTAGTTAAGAAAACAGAGCTCCAAAAAACTGTACACTCACAGCAACAGTGTGTCTTTTTCCTAGAAAAGTACTCTTGAATGAGCAAGATTCATGAAATTCAGGTATATGCTTTCCAGAACAACTAAAACTATCCCATCTGTGCCTCTGCAGTACTCAAAAATATTTTTATGTTCTTAAATCTTTTGACAGTATATCTGAGCAACAGTCATTTGTAGCAGCCATAACACAGATGTATCAGCCTTTAAATCTTCAGCCACCTAACATTCAAATGCATTCAGGTTATCTTCTGTTTGTTTGAAGGCAAAGAACTATAGCTGATTTCACCTTGAAAAAAATTACTAATGATTCTAGCTAAATAAATACAAAGTTATTGCTAAGTATGTCTTTTTCTTAGTCTTACAGAAATAGGGCTCATGTTGGAATAATGCATAGCACAGTGCAAATTTGGCATCTATATCTCTGACCTTCTAACAAACAAATGTGGTTTCTCGTAGGGGACAATAAAGTCTGTGTGACTTCTATTTCTTTTAAGGAAATGTCAATACATTAATTTGCCTGAGCTGCTAGCCAGAATGCTACCCCTACTTTTCTCCAACTTGACCCCTACTTCAAGGGGACAAAGGGTAACTTGGGTGTTTCTCAAATCTCCTCCTCCCAAGCTTTACTTCTGCGCTCTCTCATCGAGTCGTCATGGATGCCATAAAACCAGAGGAAAGTCAGAAGCGCACGGCAGTAGCAGGAATAAGTCAGAAACGGAGAGGGACCCAAAGGAATGTCTTTGTTAGGGCAACCATTTAGCAAGGCTCCTCTCAAGCATGTATGTACTGCAAAAGCATATGAGGCTCCAGACTTCAGTAAATGGTTGAACAAGTTTACTGACATGACTCATTCTATTGCTATGCCTAAACCAAATCAATTTGAGCTATTCAGCTTTGATGAATGTTAAGGTCATAACAACCATAAAAAATAAGAAAGGCACCTGAAAACATTAACAACATGGGAAAAATATGGCGTTTAGCCGAAAATAAACAGAAGAAATTTCAAAACAAAGAACAAGTTTATTTGTTCTTTCCCAGAAAGATTACCTTCTCTCATAAAAGGAGCTTGCTATTAAAGTTCCTTCACTTCCTCGCAATGGTATCGTGGTTCTCTAACAGTGTTCGTCTGGTCAAAGCCTATGTGGGCCACAGAAACCGAGGCAATGACAGTGTTTATGAGAGCTGGAAGCAGAGAGAGGGTGAGAAAGATGAGGAGAGACAATATTAGTCATCTACAAAACAAAGAGCTAGGCAAGAGGGCAAAATTGCTGAAGGGTAGATAGAGCTAGTAGTGCAGAAACACAGTCAATTTCTTTTTAACAAAAGGGAAAAGAAAATTGCACATGCTCAAAGAAAAGTCCTTGAAAGTACCTGACAGCCAGCTCTGACTGAAGGGGAAATAGAGATTAATTTGGAGCAATTTAGGTCTAGCAAAATCTTATTTCGTTAACCCTTTTTGTTTAGTAAATTCAGTTCAAAGTGCTCTTGCTGACAAGGAATTTTAGGGCCTAGTCACACAGGGTCTTGTAGGACTAGGATTTCGTCTTTTGGGCTCTGTTGCTGAGTGTTTCAGCTGGCTGAAGCCATAGTAGCTGAAACTGCTGAAGTACACTTATGCCTACGCTTTATATTCTCTCCTGTTCTTAGCTTTAAGCCATTGCTGGAGCTCCACACGGGAGGTCACAATTTGGGCATCAAATACGATATTTTCCATCCACCAGCTAGAACCTAACAAACATTGCCTTAAATAAATTTGTGCCCATGCCAAATTCAAAATTAACTTCCCAAGCCAAGCTAGGGTTGGTGGGATGGGGCCAAGGGGCCCACAACTCTGCTGTTGAGCTAATGGAATCATAGAGCAGCCTCAAGCTGCCAATCCAACAAGAGAGACTTTTTTATTTAACATATACATTACACAACGTGTGCAATATTTTCCACATTCAATGAGAAGACTTTATTTATAAGCTGCCTGTGTTGAAATGGTCTCTTATTACAAGGAAGAAGCAAGCCAGGTTGAGTCTGGAAATGAATTCTCATTTTCTCCTTCACTGCAGCATTCAGAGACATATTGCTCATTCCCTCAAAAAATATTATGCAGAGAATTTTGGCCATTTACTGAACATATAGGCCCTAGAATAATGACATAGGTTCCCAGATCTCTTAATTTTTTTCAGCCTGTCAGTAAGACACTGAGTTTAAGGAATTGTATCTGCCTCCAGGAAGAGTACCTATGGTGAAGACACAGTTTCGTTTTCAGCCAGAAAAAGTATCTTTTGCTATCAACAGTTTCAAGTGGTTTTAAATTTTGCAGGCACATTTCATATATAATTTTGATTTTTTTTTTCTATTAATGTAAAATTGAGTTAGACACTTCAGAGTTTGAAAGAATAGGCCAAATCTTCACATCTATGCTGACAGCAATTTGAATTGACACTTACACAAAGGAAAAAAAAAGACGTCCATAGCTCTATCTTCATCTATTGACCTGGATGATTTTTCCTGAAAAATCCTACTTTCAGATTCACCTGTGAATAGGATGCTATTCAATATGAGGGAAAAAAATTCAATATGTGTACAAAGTTCTTGTTATGCTGTGTAATAATTTATTATGCAAGTCTTTCGGATATCCTGCAAGTGTATGTATAATGAAAATGACCATTTCATTTCCACATCCTTGATCTCATGCCAAGTTCTTCTGCTACATCTAAGATACCTAAAAGAAGGTCTTGGGTAACAAATCCCAGAAGAATCTTTAGAATTGTGAATCCTGGCCCCACGGAGGCACCATCTCCCAGCTTTGAGTTAAATATGTTTGTCTTACCGAAAAACGTATTTCCCAGTCTCATTATCTTCTCAACCCTTCCTGCTGTTTGGCTTAAATTACTTCCTGCTTGGAGAGTACTCACAGAACCACTAGGGGCTGTTAAACCCATTTTGGATATCTGCCTTTACTCATGTACTCTATAAGGAATTCATAGTGTGATTACTTAAACCAGTGCATCCTCCTGTGGAGATATCTCTGAACAAGCCAGTTGTGCTGCAAGGAACATGACTAATTCAGGCTGATGACCCTAACTAGAGCTCTGGTGCAACTCTTTCCACCCTAGGAAAGACCAGACTCCACCCTGCTAGTTGCAATGGATGTTTGTCTAGCAAAAGATGTGAATCAACCTATGCAACCGGTACATCATTGTTCAAATGCCCTATAAATTAGCACTTTGGTGCTCTCTCTCTGATCAGGGAAGAGGAACTAATTAGGAAAGAGGACTAATTAGTAACTAAGAACATTTTTGAAATCGGCCTACAGAGGAAGAATGGTCTCCGTCTACATAAAAAAAAATAAATAAATCACATTGCAGGCACTTTAAGTCAGAAAGGTGTCAGGGGAGTTTTAAAATGAAAGGCTGTGGAAAGAGCACAAAGATTGGAATGACTCATCCTCTCCTGGGAAAGCCATAAAAACTCTCTGTCCTTTGAAAAATCACACGCTAGGTTAGAAATCAATAAAATTCTGATAGAAAACAATGACATTTTGATAGCAGTCCCATTTATGTAGTGCATGCTAAAATAGAGTAGACCAGAACTAAGTACGTATTTCCATGCAAATGCTAGAAGTCTGACAGCATGCAAAGACTGACTTGGAATGTCTGGGTTTAAACATGGACAGCAAGGGTTTTAGGGTCTCCTGGTACTTGGTAAAAGACTGTATGACAACAATATCAACCTCTCAGTGGTGACATGTTGAGTAACAGCAGAGCCACTGGAGGGACAGAAAAGACACAAACCAGGCAATTTGATGGAAAATGCCGTTTCCTGCAGTAACCACATTCTCGAAGCAACTGGCCAGAGAATAGTTGATGGATTAGTTAATTTATTTAATTAATTTAACTGTTGATTGATTAATTTCTGAACTCAACAGAAGTCTTGATTAAAAATGTTACTTTTTAAAATTCTCACCATGGTATATTCATTATCTACCTCCTTGTAGGACTTAAAAAGCCAAAACCAAAAACGTCTCCCAGGAATAATTAATTTGTAGGCTAGTGAAAAAGAAGCAAAAAGAATTAACAGAATTTACTCACAAGTGACACAGAGTTGTTTACAGACAACATTGTAAAAATATATGTCTGGCTGGAGATTTAGAAGGAAGCAAGATAAAAACCAGTAGAGCCAAGCACCAGAGTAAAGAGGAATATTAGAAACAAGAAGCCATGCTTCACAATGTGGAGATCATATACAATGGAGGAAACCAGAAAACAGTTGAATTAAAACACATCAAAAGCAAAAGACAGGGTAAGAAAGGACAAAAGTGACTTTGAGAAAGGACTTTCTGAAGGAGTAGAAACTAACAATAGAATTCTTCTTTGAAAGTGTAACAAGCAGTAAGCCTGCCAGAGAGCCTTTAGGGCTGATACATGATCACAGCCTAATGGGAGCCCTTGCAGAAGATACAGTAATAGCAAGAGAGCTACTGCTCTCCAATTCATTACTGACAAACTTATAGCGGATCCTTTCTTTTCAGGGGAATGAGCTGGAAGAACTGTCTCAAACTGAAAAGTCAAGAGAAAAGATTTAAGACTAAATCACTAAAACAGTAACAAATGGACAGGAGGAGGTGGCATTTGCTCAGGAGTCCTAGAGAGACTCAGCTATGAAATTCTACCACAGAAAAGGAAGATGGCAAGCATGACGCTGCTTTTCAGAGTAGGCAGCTTGGGAAAGTACAGATCAGGAAGTCTCACTTGTTTATTAGGCATCTTAGTATGAAACAATTTGGGATGCTGGCAACCAGTTTAACTGGAAGGTCAGTCTAGGTCCCTTTGCCAGAGGAAAGTGAAGCAGCACAGCTCTGTTCAGATTCTTTGAAAGAAAAAGTGAGCTGGAATCGGTGGATAGAGGGACATACCTATAACAATGATTCAGAAAAGGAAGTAAATATTGAAGTTACAGAGTTTGGTGATGGTACCAAAATATTCAGGCAGTTTTGCGTGATTGCAAGATTTCAAAGATTTGCAAAAGAAGTGGGAAATAAAATTAAATCTACCATTCAATATTAATAAGTGTAAATAAATCCACGCAGAGGGAAAACATGGGCTATTAAGTACTCACCACAACCCAGGAAAGAGATTTTGGAGCTTTTGTGGATAGGTCCATCAGACAGTGCTCAGTAAAGAAAAATGAAGAAAATGGAATTTTAGGAACTATTAGGAAAGGAATAGGGAACAAAGCAGTGACACAATGCTATGCTGTGGTTCAGTGTCTCAGCCTGCCTGTGTTGTGCACACCTTTAGTTCCCACATTGCATGTGGCAGAGCAGGAAAATGTCAGAGAAAAGCAAGAAGGATGATCAGCAGTATGGAATTACCTCTGGAAGAGAGGGAACGAACTGCTATTCTTCAGCTTGGAAAAGAAATGGCTGATGGAAGATAGGCTAGAATCTTCAAATCGTGACAGGAATTGAAAGGTTAATTTGGGCCAATTTTTTGTTATTTCTCCTGACACAAGACCTAGGGAATGCCAAAGCAAACTCTCAGGCAGCAGCTGTAAAGCAAATAAAAGGAAGCATTTTTTCCCCATAGGATTTATGGTAGATTAATTGCCATCCAATGATGTGGAAGGAAAGAGCCCCCAACTATATATATGTTCAAAAAACAATTTGACAAATTAATAAGGGAAAATAACAGTTCAGTAAGGGTTATTAAATCTGTGGATATAGACTTCAACCAGGAAGTCCTTCGGAGTGCACTAAAGACTACCGGGGTAGAGAAATTCGTAATAGAAATGCTAAGACAGGATGAATGGAAAATTAAGAGTTTTATCAGAGTGTGGAATCATCAGAAAAAAACAGCAGAAAAAAGCAAGTAAGAATTGCAGGCACTGGTGGCATCCACATTAGCAGATGCTCAAGTTCCCAGCACATATACATGCAGCTTTCTAGGACACCCAGAATGAGAAATTGAAGAAGATTTGAGAACAAGGGACAGTGTCCACCCTGACTAGCCTAAGGCTCCCACCGCTGACTGGTAATGGCAGGGAGATAAAGGGCTGAAGCTTTAAAACTCCAGGTAAGGCAGACAGTTGATAAATACTCGGAAAGGTGAGATAGGATTGAGGAGACAGAAGATCATAATCATGATGAGCTCCTAAAGAATACAGCAAGACATCCAAAGCCAGCACATAACTGCTAGCCTAAGGCTAACAGGACGTGTGATAAGAACTCAGTATCTAGATTTCCTTGTCCTCTTTCACCTCAAAGAACCCTGGCCAGACACAGGCCTTGGTGCCTGCATGCTAGCAAGAGTATTTGGACATATGCAAAGTGGTCCTTCTAACTATGTGAGGATGCGATTGTGAGTGCACAGAGGTTTGGTTTAAAATAGACTTCCACAATCGTAGCACTGTTGAGTTGGGAAGGCACCCTGGGAAACCACCTACTTCAGTTCCCTGCTCAATTAGAGCAGGTTGCTCAGGGCTATGGCCAGCTGGATTTTGAATGGATGAAAACTCCACAAACTGTGTGACCCATTCCAGTGTTCAGTCACCATCACTGTGAAAGTTTTCTTATGTTTAGATGCAACTTTCTACCTTTCCACTTCTGCCGATTGCTTTCTGTCTTCACTAGGCACTACCGGGAAGAGTCTGGTTCCACCTTCTTTACTTATCCCCACACATATTGATAAGACCCGCTGAGCCACCTTCTGGCTGTCCCTTCTGTCTCAGCTTCTCCTCACATGGCAGGTGTCCCAATCATGTTTGTGTCCCTAATCACCTCTCCCCTGACAAGGTTTCAGAGTCAGCTTTGCTGTAATGTTCCTGCAAAGGTGCTACAGTATATATCAGAGGTGAATTGTCTCTGGATTTGCCTTTTTCAGAACGTAAGTCTGTGGTTAGATACAGTACAGCAGATTTTAGGTGCCTTCATTGTCCTGTCTGTTCAGGTTCCTTCCCTCCTGCCATGTAGACAATGCCTCCCCCAGACAACTGGCTCAGGTACAACTGACCCAGTGTACCACCCTAAGGGCAAACACAGTTGAATATAAGATTAATGCAATTACAAAGAAAAGGTTTGCAGGGCTTTTTCTGAAATGGTTCTGATATGTCGGTGCTGCCTTACAAGACACAATGCTACATTCCAACAGGGGAAGCCTGTGGAGCTCAGCTAACAAAAGTAGAAAGGTCTTGTTGTGTTACATTTATTGCAGCCCACACAAGACCAGCAAATAAAAGACCCAGTAAAGTAACAGTGAACAATAACCGAGCTTCAAGTTCCAGTGACGCAGCTGGGTAATTAATTCCCTGCGTTTATACATACCTCTCTTTAAACATCCTTCATCTGGATACCAAAGGTTTCTCAAAATGGTTTACATTTTTATAAGGAGCCACTAAGCTAAGAATACAGAATGAATTATTTGCAACATCATGAAATGAACTTTTTTTACGGTTGGACAAAAGGAGATTTTAAATTCACACCATGCTTCAAGCATGAGTTATTTACACCGGGAAAATCTTTTCAAACTTCAGACAAAAAAAGTGAGATTCATTATATATTGTGCAAAAGCTACCAACTCGTATACATGACATCAAGTCATATATTACAGACATGAAGCCTTTCACATTTTACCAAATGTCATAAGGTTTGCAGTTCCCACATTGTGTTTTAGTATTTCTGCCAAAATTGCCAACAAAGAACGTGTCTTTAATTTCTCTGACCCTATTGTGTCAAAAACATCTCTCATGCACCCCATACTGTATCTTTTAAACCTATTCAGTGTTCATTTCTGAAATTTCAGAAATACTCAATAGGAAAACCTCAGAACACACAATACAGCTTCCTTACATCTGGAACCATACATCAAAAATCATACCTATGAACAAATGTTCTGCAATTTTTTTTTCTTACAAAATTAATGAAAGCATTACTATTTCCACCAAAATAAGCTGAACCTTTAAACGATTAAAAATGAAGTAACTGAGCTGATAAAAATCAAATTACTTTTTCCACTTAACTCTTTGGCAGACCTTAAATATCCGACAAGAAGAGAAGGCACAGTTTATTAATTCTGGCAGCAAAATTGTGACTTCATATTGATTAGTGCATCATTCATAATATAAAGCATCATTCATAATATAAATAAATAAACTAATTTTCTATTTAGATCCTGATTTACAGCTTCTCTTACACATTTCCCCCCTTGTTTATTAGGCATGATTAAAAAGATCTGATTCTCCCAAAGTAAGCATGGAAAAGTTCACTAATTCTTAACCTGTACCTCAGCTCAACAAAACCAAATATTCAACAAGTTCCTCCCTCGCCAGTTAATTAGTGCTGTGTATTCCAATTTTCTTTTACCAGCCTTGTGGCTGCTTGAGAAAGAAGTCCACTGTTTATGATCCAGACAAGACACTGGATTTTATTTAGGCAGAGTCTTGCACTGTGATGGATCCTTCAAAGGTGGCTTCTTCTGAATAAAAGTATGCATCAACACAAAAATTCCTTTGAGAAGTGTATGCTTTCCTTTACCTCACCAGATAGCTGTGAAAATGGCATAGGAATGAGGGATATCAGCTGAAGTTCACACAGTGCTTTAAAGGTGAATGCACCACTTGTTATGGTTACCACATAGTTAAGCAATGAATTTGTATACTCTATAAACATTTATCAAATACAGTGTTAATAATGATATTACTTGGGTTTGCTTTTTATGAAAATACTACCTGTGTAATTTTAAAAAATGTAAATTTTCTGTTTTCATTAAGTCACCAGTGTCTTCCCTCCCATCAGAAAAGATCTCGGGAGCAGGGTATTTTTTATTTGTTTTCCTAGAGCTGGAAATTCCGGTTAGCTCAGTCAGTTGAGCATGGTGCTGATAACACCAAGGTCGTGGGTTCGATCCCCATTCAGTCCTCATGTGTTGCCTGATCTAGTTGAGAGGCATCCCTGCCCATGACAGGGAGGTTGGATTAAATGATCTCTAAGGTCCCCTCCAGCCTAGGCCATTCTGTGATTCTATGATTTACTTCATTCACTTACAGTCATTAAGTTCAGGTTCAGATAGGTTCCTCAGTTGTTGATCTACTTGCAAACTATTTTTCTAAACGTATCAGGTTGACCTGTCTTGAATTTTGTTAACCTGTGTGATAGCCAGCGATAATAATCTATAAATAACAAAATTCCATTCCCTTCTCACAAGCCTTTAGAGCATTCGAATGACTTACCTTAAAGGCTATTCAACCAGCATCAAAGCTTTCGTCAGCTTATGAGAAAAACCTAGAAATCTCCACTACTTTGCATATCAGAAAAAGAAATTACAATAAATTCAGCAAAAACTGATTCATAAATTAAAGATTAACCACACTGGACAAAAAAGGGAGAAGCTAAAGTCTAAGACAGCACCTCAATAAACTCCTCAGGCAATCAGGTAGGCTGAAACATGCTGAAAGAACTGAGGATTTCTGTCTTCTTGGTGGAGACACCTGGCAGAACCTGGGTATCCTGACATAACCCAATATCCCCAAAGCATTGTTGGTACTGACACATGGGTTCTTCCAAAGTTATTTGAGTTATAGGGAGCACCAACAGGCAGAGGAATCCACCCATGATTAATCAAAAAAAAAAGAGGATGTTGAAGAAGCATTGCTTGCAGAAGTAAACATGTTGGAAACAGTTCTTTTTTATACCTGAGAACAACATTTTACCGAGAAAGGATGCACAGAAGAATAATGGTTTTGACATACAAGTTGGCATTTCTGTTTGCATCTCCCTAGGCAGATATATTAAAATACAAGCCTGTTAACACTCAGGAAACTTTTACCAGGGACAGGTAGCAAATGGCAAGGACACTGTCTTACCCTAGCCAAAGATTGACAATCCTGAGGGCAAAGCTCAGGAATGATACAAATTACTTGCTAGGTCGTGCAAAGACTGTCAGTCAGACAAAGCCTACATAATCTGCGTGCACAAAATTCTCTTATCCAGAACATCAGTCCACCATTTCGGACACCACATGTTTTGCCTCTGTGGCATGTACTCAGCTGTGGAGATGGCTCCAGTTAGAGGCAGAGATGATGCAACATGGGATCACATCTCATCAGCAGTACTCACTGTAGTCTACCCTGTTGTTAAAAGAATGTGTACGCAAATACTGAATTTCTGCACTATCAGGATAATACTATAAACATTATCTTATAGCTCAGAAGCAAGGCCTTGGCTGGTTTTGTGCACAGTTGGTTGATATCAAGCAGTGAGGCCATTTAATCACTGTCAGAGAACAGAATTCACTCAATTTTTCAAATGCAACATATTTATACAACCTGTGTTTTAATTCCTGTTTACATAATAGAAGCAGCACTTAAGCCCATTAACAGAAAGAACTCAAACAAGGCACAGGGATGAATTTCCTACAGAGTTTTCTATTTCCTTTATGGGGTCACAGGTGCACAGCAATACCAAGAGTGAAATTAGTTCTAGAGTCTGTTTCCATGATAAATATTTGGGCATCCAGGTTTTACAGTCTCAACTGGATCCTAGACACTCCAAGGAACATTTTTGTCATAGCTGTTCATCAAACCACTTGAAGACAACATTTTGATAACCCATGGAAGACATCTGCTACATGAGCTTAATTTCTCTGAGAAAGATTTTGGCTTCTGCACAAAGAATTCCTTAACTCTTCAGTAATGAATGAACCTCCTGTGCTGGATGGCTTTAACTAGTATACAAATTAGCTTACTCTCTTTACTAATGCCAGTCACACTACCAAAGCTGAACCAACCACTCCCTAGTATTCAAGCTGTCTATGGTTCTTCTATTATTTCCATGAGTTTGGTTCAAGACCTATCACGAGCATGTAATTACAGTGAATGTACCAATTCCCAAGCTTTTATAAGTCTGATTTAAAAATAATTATTATTGATAAGCCTACAACAAAGACTGCAGGAAGGAGATGGTTCTGGATGTTCGTAATACATGCAGTTGTACAACCTTGCAGATTTAACATAGAAGTCAAGACTGACTGGTTTTCCTTCATTATAAGGCTCTCTGGTTGTGTACTGAGATCTGATATTACAACAGGTTAATTAAAAAGAAACGAAGAACAAATTCTGCCCAGGACAAAAAAATCTACATAACTACACAAAGATGGCAATCTTTATCTCACAGAAAACTCATAGGGAAAACTGTACTCCATTTGATGTCTTGTGAACCAAGGTTCCTCCCTTATCAGCTCCTGTGTATTCCCCATGTAAATGACAATGACTATGCAAATGCCTAGGAACATCATCAGGCAAAGAAAAGCAAAAGAAAGACCACTGTATCAGTGAGAAAACTTCTTTACAGTCCTATACTCAGAAAGTTTCCATCCGTGTTGGGAGCCTTACAGAAGATCCAGCCTTTGTGGAAGTAGTGCTGCTGGGAAAGCCCTGCCAGGCATATTAGTCTCAGTAGCCCTTACACTGGCAGGAGTCACCACTGTGACAAGGCACGTGGCAGTGGCAGAGGACATGCTGGACCCACCTGAACACCTAAGTGTTCCTTGGTATTGTTCCTGGCTAGATGCAGCTGGATATGCTCTAGGATAGGCAATACAGTTTTGGTTGTTGGGCTAAACAAAAGGCACCATGGCATCAGAGGGAAACTGAGCCTCTCCACGCAGGGGAATCTTGCACAGCATGCCATGGCTGTCTACTTAGAGGACGTCCAATGCAGTGTAGAACCAGGGTCCCCGGCATCTGATAGGATGTAAGAATTATTTGTTATTTATATTTTTCTTCCTATTTCTATCTTAATATTATTAAAGCAGTTTCATTACATTATTTGTAGCCTTGTCTTTCTCACAGATCTGGAAAGAACTGTGCACCCACCCCCATGCAGAACACCCTCTAAGACGATAGGTATGGCAAGGGAAACTACCAATGCAGCTGCAGCTGAGCTGGAAATCATGAGGCAGCTACTAGAGCTGGAATGAGTTTGTTTTCATAGCCCACTCTTTTGGTTAAAACATTACAGAACTCGATAATCTTCCTTCTCAGAGCAGGTATGATTTATACGTATATAAAGACAGTAACATGTAACCCAGAAAATTCAGCATGTTTATCCACGGTAACTGCAGACTTGAAAAAAGAAAAGTGCAAGCAAAGTTTAATTCCCAATTCTGCCACCAGCAGCCACAGTAGATAAGACAAAAGGTCCATCCCATTATCCCCTCATACCCATAATATGGACAGTAAGAGATGCTTAACAGGAGAGTTTAAGAACCGGACAAGCATAGAGTGAAGCTTTGCCCAGTGTCTTACCAAATTCTAGTAGAGTTCAGTCATTTCCCAGTCTACTGTTGTATCTTTTTTGCTGCAATACAATCTAGTTTCTCACAGTTCTTTTGCTGAGACACACCTCAGAAAATGCTTTTTCTGAAATTGGATTCCAAGTTGCTTAACCTCTTTACCTCAGCCAGCTAGATGGAGAGATAAGATAAAAATGTCTCTCCCTGTGAAGCATCTTTGAGATATTCCAGGCCAGGGCTTCATATAAATGTACAGTATTAGATTATTAGTGTAATTTTTGATAGAGCTTCTGTCTTGCATTTTATTCCGAAGTCAGTAAGCACAGTACTTCTCACATTCCACTGTGTGGTTTGCTTTGCTGGCCAATCATTGCATTGTCTGAATGTATTTTAAAAGCTTATGATACTTGGCAATGAGTGGGTATGATTTTGTTATTGTTGGGTCAGAATGCAGTGCATTTCATTCAAATGTGAGCACAAGATGGGTTTTATCTGATCAAGAAACCATGCAGTAGTAGGAAGGGGTGTATTTCCTTTAAAAAACAGGCACCCCTTGATATATTTTCAATGCCAAAGGTTTTCATCTGTTTGAATGACAGCCACATACTCCCATTACACTGACTGAAAACCAATAATGAGAACAGGGAAGCTAGACAACCATGCAAAAGTAGATTTTTTTGGCAGCTGTATGTAATGCATTTGAACTTGTGAATGAAAGATGGTGACATGCCTTCAGCTCAACCCAAAAATCGTTTCTCAGGCAAAATTCTCCTTAACATATATTTGCAGAACAATGTCAAGAAAACAATAAAAAAATGACCCACGCATTTTTACTGGAACATGCAACTAGGAACTGAAGCCTTTCCTCGTCAGTGATACCGATTAAAGGAGCAGGTCCATTGGGAGAGGGCGGTTATGCTTGGTAGCCTTCAGCCCCCTGAAGCATTTCCAGCCTGGTTCTTCATCACTCAAACACCAGGACGGAGTCTCCCACCCATCGCACGCCACCAAGCCCGGGACAGGACAAGTGGTGTTGACCAAGGGTACAGGACACTTTGCTCCTGCCTAATAGCTGCTCCACCCCTCTTTTTCATCTGATTAAATTAACGTTTCTGTTCAGCGAAAGAGAGAACATGTGCAGAACCTCACAATAATTTTATTAGCAGTGACAGCAGCTTCTGGGGTTTCCAGAACGTATATCCCAACATCGTCACATATTTCTGCGAAAAGTCACCATCTTCAAATTAAAGCTTTTATGTTTAATGTTGCACCATACCTGATGTGGTTACCTGGGCATGACTTGTTTATTTGAAACAAATATTTGAAGTATGCATTTCTTCATTTCTTTCTTCCTTACCCTTTGGGTAGTGGCATATGTTGACTCTTAGCTTTAACACCAATGTTATATATACTGAGATTCTATCTGGACAAGAAATGAACGGAAATATTATACACAGCTAAATAAGAAAACATAGATTACTGCATGAGCCCCCGAAGGCCTACTTTGTCTGTGCAACAGTTTGTTTTACTTTTCATAAAATTTATTTTGGCTGTAGCCAGATTGATGGTGATTATACTTGAAATCCCTCCCACAAATCTGTCACATAAACACGTCATTTAAGATTTTCAAACTTATTTGGATAATAAATGCGTTTTCTTATTCATTAGCAGATACTGGTCAGTGCTATAATATCAGCAAACAATAAAATGCTCCCTGTGTGAGCAGCTTTTGGTTGCCGGCATTTGCTACTGCTTTAAATGCATTCATAATAGTTAGAAACCTACACAGATTTGGGGAAAAAGCCCATCCCAAATGAAAAAAAAACAACCACACGTCATATAATATCAGATGTATTATTAACTTAGAAAGATCAACCTATGCAACCTGAGAGATGGGAATATTTCCAGGTTCTCCTTTTGCCAAACAAACAAAAAAAAACCAGCATCAAACCAACACCAACCCAAGCCCCCAGTCAGATTTTTGAAGTCTGATACAAAGTAAATCCTGAGCTTCATCAGCATTTCTGTTGATAATGCCGGCAGATTTGGTATCTTACGGGGAAAAAAAAAAAAAAGGGCAGAAAGAAAAAGCAATCTTGAACTGCTCTAGCAAAGGGGCAGGAAGTGCCCACTGCAGGGTCTGTGGTCCGCACAGCTTTTATTTCATGGAGGCACACAGACAGTCTATTCCCTGGTGACAGCTCTCTGCGCTTTCCAATCCTGCACAGGATTTCCTTCTGTCTGAAAGTGTAAGAGTCGCTCCAGTAAACACTCTGCATATGCGTTCCAGCTGCTGCACTCACTCTGCCAACGCAGCCTGGTGACAAGAAAAGTATTATTTCCCACTAAAACCTTCTAATCACTAGAGCATGTCATTTTCATCTGGCTGTTTCAGGAATGGAGAGCTTGCATTGCTCTTGGTAACTTTATCATCATGAAGAAATTAGCTTTCGAATTCCAGCACGTTAATCTTCGTTTCAGGGTTCTACAAGATGAACTTGCGAGTGGGCTGGGCTGTGCTAAAAGCCTACCTTTCAGGAAAGTGTGCATTGGTTATAAAGGCTCCAGAACATATATTTTGAAAAATATTGATAGGTACGCAAATTCATGCAAACTCACACACACACACACACACATATACTCTGTATACATATATTCATATTATATGTACAGATGCACTTAAAAGAAATTACCATCTGTACCATTCGCTGCAGTCCCTATTTATTTTGGCAGGGTCTTGCCTTTACAGGAAGAGGGTTTTTTTTCACTCTGAAGCCTTGCACAGCTTTGCCATTCCTTTCCAGAACAACTGCATGGAATGCAATGGAGAGAAAATTTTTCAACCTGCAGTTAAGAAAATAAGACTTAAGAACGAGCTTAAGGTATATCCTATTACTAGCATAACAATGAATTTTTTTTCAAAACTGGACTATCCTGTCCCTAGGGAAACTTTAGTGGATTTCTTTTTAACCCTTTCTTTGGAGGGAAATTTGTTGATTTTTTTTAAAAAGTCAAATTCTTCAAATATTAGTCAAAGAACTCCTTTCCTATTAAGAAATTTTTCCTTTGAAGGGAACCAGTGACACTGCGTTTCCTCATACACCGTATTTCCATAAATTTTCTTGAAAGACAAAACAAAACACAAGGTCCAATTCTCATCAATTTTTACCTTCAGATTTACCCTTTTTATCCCTCTTCTTTAATGAAATAAAATCCCCACAAGTCCCCCCATGCACTCACAACAAGAAGATTTTCATTGTTCATCCCATGTGTACTCAAATGGACTGACAGGAGAACCCTAATTGTCCAAATGGAAATTGGAGCATGGTAATTACACAGTCAAAGCAGGCTTCAAATAAAGGACAAAGCTTTTTGTATACAGCACAAAATACATGAACATCACCGAAGTTCAAACAAGGGCCAATTCAGCAAAATACTTTTTTCTATACAGCATAGAGCAACTATATTTTGAATCATAGCAAATATTTTCATCTCTTATGTTTACAATTTGAATGTTATTTTTATGTATTAATATACATAATGGAGGCCAAGGAAATATGTAAAGACCTGTAAATATGATGAACATGCTATCAGCATTTATGTTGGCAATGGATTTCTCCACGTAGTGGTATATTAGCACAAAACTTAGCATTTAAAAAATTCATACAAGTGTGGTTTTTTTGAAAAGTTTTGTCTTTCCATAACCTACTTCATACAAAAATCCCCCTATGTTTTGTGCCTTTCCTTTAAAACCAATCAAAATATTTTACTAAGTCAATGGAGTATCTTGGCAATTTGGCACCTGTCTCTAATTGCCCCTGAGGACTATATAGTTCAATTCCCAGCTCCACTCGCTGGAACAGATGTGGAAACCACACCACTGATGCTTTGGAAGAACGGTCTCCCTTGAGAGCAGAGTGCCAGGCAAAGGTATCGAAGTGAGCTAGGACTGTGGATCGCCGGATATTGGGGTTTGTGGTAGGGATGCCCTGCTACAGACAGGCAATGTATCATTGTCTGCCACCTGCATTTTTATCCAGCTCTACTGCATAGATGAGCTGAGCCACCTTAAAGTCCGTATGATATATGTTTAAAGTACATAAGTATTTCAGAAGGAAAAAAGCAAAAAACCCAAAGAAGTCCTTGCAATATTTTGCCTCTTATTAATAATTATTCCTTCAGGGTGCCTTTAACGATGAAAACTTGACACAAATAGACCTTTCTGAGTGTCTGTCAGTGATGTTATAACCATGTTAATATTCACCCCTAGTCCATTCACCAGTTTGTCTGTTCCTCTTAATATTGTTCTAAATTCCTTTTTGATAACTTTCTCCAGACAGTGCATATCAAAGTAATTATTACACTTGCTGGGTGATTAAAGCCACTCACCCTTCAGTCTCATGCCTATGATGCCACCTTAGGCATACAATAATAACCTCGAAAGGAGTAGCTGTCATGTCTCATTGCTTAATTATATTGTCATGAAGGAACCCTCCTCAGAAACCTTTTTACAAATTCCAAAAGAAATAGACTCTGGCAGTAGTTTTCTTTTCTTCAAAGGTTTTGAAAATTATTATTATTTTGTTTCTTAAAAACTTAAAGCAAACCCCAGCAGTCTTAAACAAGCAAATCCATAGAGCCCCGAGTTCAAAAAAGTTCCAGACCGCAGCCTTATTTGAAATATCTCCCAAAAGAAGTAAATCCTGTCCTGGCAGCAGTCCACTATGGCAAAGAGCAGCTCACTGGTTATTACAGCCTGTAAGACCTGTTGTTTAGCCATCATTTTCACGGGCATTAATTTCAGTTCAAGTGAAAGCCAGAGACTTTGCAAACACCTTGAGTCACTGGCTCCCAGCCTGCCCAGGAAGAAACAGGCTCTCTGGGACAGCTCCCCGCAGTTTCTCAGTGGCTGGAGTTTTAGGTTATTTAATGGCCATCTCATTTCACCTAGTTTGGTTCAAGGGCTCCTCAACTTCTACAACACGCGTTGGCAGCCCCGGGCATTCCTCAGCAAAGTGGATGTCCGCACTTTTTCCTTCACTTGAGAACACTACAAGAGAGACTTAGCAATAATTAAATTCTCTCTTTCATCCCCAAATTTGGCTATGTACAAATCCGTGATAACTCTTTTTTATTCCGTTTTTCTGTGGGAACAGATGTCATTGAAGCTATTTCTACTCTTAGATGTTACTGGAGACGGGGTACAGTGCAGGCGCTCAATTACGTTTATCTAGCTTAACATAGGTTTTTAAAAGAGCTCACAGACCTATTTCTTTCCCATTCAAGGGGCATGATGAAAGGCAGGACATATGAGGCTGCTCCCTCCCATGCATGAAACCAGGCACAAGAATTACTTTCTCCTTTCTGGCATTTTACACATTTATATACATGACCACGCAGAGCTGTAGCTCACGTTAAATAAATATGACCAATATAATTTCAAGTTAAAAAAAATGCTACGGGCAGTAGTATAAGGGAAGAAATCACTCTATAATGTATTAATCATGAAATTATGCAAGTTTGACAGCTGTTCATGATAAAACATTGAAGAGTTTAACAGAGCTGTGATTTGATAGCTTCTTATTATGACAAGCTATTCCTGTCTGTTCGTGTTTCAGTGATTAACTCCCATCACTCTGTCTAGCTTTGTGCCGTAGGAGCAGTTTTAGCCACAGAAACTTTCTTTGCCCTCCTGCCATTTAGTCTGAGTGGCTATGATGTGTCTGAGTTTGTCATGACAGTATCAGCGAGAGACACAAATCTGGGAATACAGCTTAGTCTAGATAAGCCTTAGCAACACTGCAAAAGGACACATGGTTGCAGTTTTACTCTAATAAATTTTCACTTCTACATTAGAAGCAATTAAATTAACGCAAGTCCTTGCCCAAATGTTCATGTGTACTGAAACCTGGAGACCCCAAGTATTCCATATTGTCATGTTGCAGTGTAAGCTGCTTTTACCTGGTGCTACACACACCTTCATGTGTCGGGCCAAATCAAGGACATTGATAGGAACTATTGAGCTGCTAATGCAAAGCACAGGACAGATATGTAAGCAAGCAATATTATGCCAGTCATGTCAGAGTTTCAAAACTGTTCTTGTAGTCCAGTGTTTTGAAGTGTATAGCTGACTTCCAGAATGACTGAAATGTTCGTCTGTGAAAAAAATTATCCTGTTCTTTGTAATTTCCATACATGGAGTCAATCCAGTCTATTACAATTCAATTCACTGACTTCAACAGTAAAGAAAACAACCATTAGCTAGCAACCTATAAAGATTTCCTTTCTTCACATGGTTCAGTGCCTTTAATCTTTTAGCAAGCACAAGTGGCTGCTGATGTGCATTTGTTCAGTGCTCAGTTTAAAATGTGAATTAATGGAGTTGTAATACTGCAGTAAATAAAGATCTTTAACATTACCCCTAAATGTTATGGCTAGTCTACAGTAGATTAGATCTGTTGAAAACACAGCTACAGAGATTTACGTGAATCAGGTGTCCAGTTAGGTGTCCTTGTTAGAAAAAGAATCAAACGACAATTTAGTTGTAATTGCAATTTCACTGCACGGCAACTACTGTAATTAGAAAACCTCTTATAACTGCAGAGAGCAGTAACAGTTAATGGAGTTATTTTACAAGGAAAAAACCACTACCTCAAGAGGGAATGTAGTTCTTATTTTAGAAAAATGACTTTTAAATAACGTCCTAAAAGGCTAACAGGCCATTACTCATTTCCAATAATGACAACAGGTAATTTATTGTCATGCACAAGCCACGCAGTTAACAAAGGGGTCAGCTCTAGGTGTGTTAGCAGCAGGAGTTCTCAGAATAGATGTGGAAAGAACAGTCACGCCAGTCTAAAAATTAGGTCAGATTTTCTATACTTTGTTTTGTAGCAAGTTATTCCCTGATAGGAATACAAAAACATACACAGAAAAATATTGAAAAAACCAGCTTACATTCTTAAAGGCTGCTGATCATTTTGAGCATTCAATTGGCAACGCATTAACATAGCCAGGTTATCAGAATTTGGGCTTAGCATCCTCCAAAACAAAGCGTTTAAGGTGTCTCAGAAATTTCCACAAAGGCAGGACTCCATAAAATTGACTGCTTCAGAAAACGTACCTGTTAGTTCATGTGCAGATATGTTTTAAGTCCTCAAACAGGTACCTAAGTGGTCAGATCCAGTTAGTTATCAACCCTCAGCAGGTTCCAGCACCATCACAGATTCCACATCTGAGCGTCTGTACAACTGAAGTGTCTGCAGGCTTCCTGGCAGAACATTGTTACAAATTATTATAACTATAATAATACTATAATAATATATGATAACAACTACATGATTACACAGAAAACCTACAATGTGGTCATGTTTGGTTTTCAAGAGTAACTATTAAATGTGGCTCTGTTCCCACTAATACTGCATCGCATTTTAATTCAGACTAGTACATGAAGCATCTGCAAGAACATCCATCAGAAGAAGAATGTCTTGAGTTTTCATTATTATCAGGAATAGCATCAGTGGAACAAATCTGGATGATACCTGGTGGAAACTGGTTGCCAGGGTTCTCCTAAGCTTTCCCTCTGCCTGCGAACGCCACCTGGGATGCATAAGAAGCTGACTTGCTGCCTCCATAACTTCACCGGCTTGGTGACATGTTATGAATAGGAGAAATATTAGGAATGATTTTAAGCATTCCTTCTCTGACGCTCCAAATCCCTTGTTTACTTTATTGCCTGAGAGCTGTCAGATTGCTCCCTGAGTTGACAAGCCTTTAAGTTGAGTGAAGCTGTCAAACAATGATTTGCAGTAGGCAGCCATCTCCGAAGGTTTTTGGTACACAGGAATTCGAAGAGAAACAGTGATAACCTTTCAAACTCTCCTAGCTTTCTGCTGTTTGACATGCACAGAGTTTGAAGCAATGCCATTTAACACAAAGACATCAAACTTAAAGTAATTACTCAGCTGCATGGGAAGAGGTAGGAAAATACTTTCCTTTTTTTTTAAACAAGATTCCAGGTGGTGCTGATCTTGAACCTCGGAAAGCTTTATCAAAGATTATCAGCCTGGAAAAATACAGCCACAAGAAAGTTTCTATTCAAAAAACAGTATGGCTATAGAAATCAGTCCAAATTATTAAATTCAAGTCCAAGTCCGAACTGATCCAAAAGTTTGAATTTGTTTGGGTCTGGAATTTTGATGAAGTTTAAGCTCGCTCTCTTTCAGTGTATGAATCTAGTGAACAGCTACACAGTTTTCACAATTGTTATTTACCTGGCTAGAGATTACAACTTGGTTTGGAAGTTTTCCATAATTTGTCATCCAAGAGGGGTCCCTTTGGGTTCCTGTCTGGAGATTGCACAGACTATTTCAGTATTGAACTCTGTTCTTTAAACAGCAACTTTAAGAGGAGCCTGAAGTTCAATTAGTATTTCAGAAAAGCGCATACACTTTTCAATAATAAATCCATCATTAAACTTCTTGGCCTCGTGGCCTGCATCTCTTAACACCTTGCGCCATTTGTACGTGTTCTGAAAGGCTACAGAAGGACGCTGTTGGCTGATGGGGCTGCACTAGCAACTCCAGATTTAAGGAAGAACAGAAACCCTTTTTTTTAGTAAGATGATAAACTTTATACACAAGTGCTGAATGAATACCAAAAGGAATAGCAACGTATTTAGCGATGAAGTACATAATTTTTGTTTTGAGCCCAAGAAAGCAAACTATTCTTGCTTAAATATATTTAGGTTTTTATAAAATCGCATGTGTATAAATTCATATAAGTATGGCGTGAGTAGAAAGGACTTCCTCATATTTTGGAAAGATAGAAACGTCTTCTGGGTTTTCGTAGATTGCTGTATCTTTGCTTGATAAATTGATATTTAGTAAAATACACTCATGATTTATAGCCTTTAAAGACATTGCACAAAAATTACTTCGAAAGTAATTTTTATTAAATTAATTAAATCATCAGACAATTTTTTTTCCTGACTTCCTCCCTCAGGCTGTAAGAAAGAGAGCAGAATTCCCTGTCTCATTATGCTCTTTAAAATCAGTCTAAAAGAAGGAAATGAAGTTTTCAAAGTGATTGCATGGAGGCTACAGGGTCAGGATCTCTCTGCCCTCCAGCACTGATACCCTCCGTGGCCTTTGGCAAGACCAGTTTCCAGTTCAGTTTCCCTGTACACTGAACAGGAATTTATATTAGCACTAGACACATCTCCCATGTAAGCCTTGTTCTTTTATTTCCCACAATACTTACAATTCCCACTCACTTTAAAAGAGGTTTCTGGCATCACTTGGTACTGCACAAACACCAACACTAAACCCTAACCCTTTACAGGAGGAAATCGGTCCACTGGTCCTCTGGCCCAAGCGGCGTGCACAGTGTGGGGGCTGAACGCTGTCCCTAGCTGGTAAAAAAGATGCAAGAACAAGTGACAAATGTATTGTCACAGTCAAGTCAGCAAGCAAGCAACTGCAAACCGCTCCAGGATTACACAAGAATGCAGAGCACACACTACTCTGCTGACACTGTAAAAAGAAAAAAAATTAGCGAAAGGCAGCCAGACAAAGCGAGGCACCTGCAGCGTGAATTTCTGGGCTTTGGCAGGAGAATTAGATCATGTTGCTTATAGGACAATAATTAGGAAGGGAATTTCTAGGCTCATAATTAAAGAGTTAAGGGCTTACCAAGCCCTGAGTTGCAGATGTATTACGTGCTATGAAAGGTGTCAAGGAAAGTTCAGGATAGTTGTGAAGAAATCCTGCCAAAACTCATGCCCGAACACATTTAATAACAAAATATGTGTACATGACAAGCATGTCTGACAGTTCAGTTTTCTAGACACTACATAGCATTTTGAAGAAACATTAGACGCTGATAGATCTGCTTTTCACATTTCATGGTGCAGAGTAGAAGGAAAAAAGTGATAAACACTTTATAATCAAAATAGCACATTAGTATAGTTTCCTCCTCATAAAGTTTTGCAGGAATTTTTTTTTTCCTGTGTTTTTTTTTTCAAAATAATGGACAAACAGCTATTTTGATTTTGTTGCAAGGAGTCCGGTTAACTTGGTGAAAAGTAGTAATATTCATTTCAGTGCTGGATATTTTCCTGCCTTCTCCTCCAGTTTCCTATTTGTTACTTGTTGAAACAAGTGATGTACTTTCAGACCACCAGCTCCAGCTAGGTTTGCTAAAAATATCACATCCTCTACGTGCCTCATCCCAAATGGTTAGCAGTGATGATAAGCAGCAGGGACCCACTCTTGCCAAGGCTTTGTACCCAGTCAGGGACCCCCTGAGACATGAGAGGCTGGATGTAAGCGCTGGGATAGTCTGAGCTTTGTGGTGGCTGGAGAGAGAGACGAGGTTTAAGAAAAGCAGGATGGCCAGACACCACACTGGTGGATAGAAAGGGTGCCTTCTGCTTTGCACCTCCCCAGGGGTGTCCTGCGCTAACAGCTTCCCCTTCTCCTTGTTGTTAGGATTTAAGGTTGTAAGTCCTAATGCTGTGAGGCTTTAGGCACACGCTGAAGTTTTTCTTCCTGCCTGCAGTCGCAGGGAGGTCAGCAAGAGTGCTCAAAATACATATAGCGTGTACATCCTCACAGGATCAGGGTCCAATATAATCAAGGCTTTGCCTTCTAGTCTCATTTTATGTGCAAACTCAGAGCTTAATAGTACACAACGTGTACCACATACAGAATACAGCTTCGCGTTCCCAACTGCAGTAACGGATTTGATGTCAGTTAAACTATACACGTGAAATAGGAATGGTGAATGAGGCCTTGGGAAAAGGTTAACATCAATAGCACTCTAAGGAGGCTAAAAGGATGGAGTTGCAAGCATATTTTCTCAAGAAAAGCAATTAAAAATGACATGATGTTAGAATAAGTCAGGCCAGAAAGAATAACAGAACATTCACCTGCAAGTAATCTCAGGAGACTGGTCAACACTTGGGGAAAAAAAAAAAAAAGCTGTCTCACAAATTGCCCAGTGTTTAACTTGAAGTCCATTTGTTAATTCTGTAAACATTGCTGCTTCCGTTTTGCCCTGACACGCTATTGACAGTGGGACTCGAGTCCCGCCGGGAAGGAAGTATCAGGTTTCGGGCAGCTTCAGGAACTTCTCAAGTCTATCTTCACCTGAAGGGCTTTGGCAATAGTTACAGACGGAGGGAAATATGGTGCAGTTCAGGCTCCACGTACCTGAAAACTGCCCCACATTTCAGGTAAGTGTTCAGGAACGTGGTGTATTTGGCGGCCACATGCAGCTCAGGTGAGGTCATACTCCCTGCTACCTGCCTCCACTCTAAGCAATTTCATTCATGCCATGCCAGCCAAACGGCAGCCCTGGCTGACAGCTGCCCAGTCAGCATTTGCCCTTGTGTGGATTCAAGCAGGTGGGCTGAGAGATGTGCCACTGGGGCCAGCATCTTCAGCCCAGCCATCCTGTGGGCTGGGCTATCCTTCTGCCAGCCATCCCCATCAGTTTCTCAGTATGGTTTCACCCACTGCCTCTCCCATCTGACATGATTGCTGGCTAAGCCAGAAGTGTCCTCAATAATGCAGATGCTCCTTCAGTTGGGAGGTAGCACTGTAGCTTACGGTATCAAGAATTCCTTGTTTTAAGCTAAATGGTTTCAAACAGAAGGCCCCTTGCTATGACTTTTAAGCAGCTTTTCTGATGGAGGAATAGATGTGGGTTGCTCAGGATCTGAGAAACAAAATTCCACATATATAGCGGAAATCATAGGCCTATATCACATTAATAATGCAGCCAGGAGGCAACTGATACTGAGTATATACTAAATAGAGAAGAAATTGGCTTCTAGCCTGTGTACTGGGAATTCTGTTCAGGTCATTTCAGCTTACACATAGAAAAAAATTGCACAGCTAGCTTTGGGCTACTAGGTCCATATGTTAACTTGGACGTTTAAAATAAGTATTTTGCTTTAAAAGAGCATACCCAGCAAATTGACAAGTAATCTGAAGCCCATCAGCATTTAGCAGGTCCTGGTGAGCATCGTAAACCATGAGGTAGATCGTGGAGATGTCCCATCACTGTGAATGAGGTTGTCCTTAGCTGAGGTGCCCCAGGCAGTGTGTAGCTTGCTGTGGGTAGAAAGGGGCACCCAGGGAGCACAGGCAGGGCTGGGACGTGGCTGGGGGCACCACTCCCAACCTAGTCAAGGTGTTGCCATGCTGGCTACTCAAGGCAAACCTTGTGGCACATCCACCCGCTGTATTTGTCACCTCCGCACACAGCAAGCAGGACACAGTCTTTGAGGACCATCACTAGAGTCTTCTCAATGGGTTCAGCTCAAGAAGGGGAGAAGGGTCACTGTTAAGCAGTGCATGAGAATACATCTATCCTGTTTAAACCTTTCAAGCCATCCAGTGACTTGCAGTCCATTTCTAAGTGTAACTCAAAGGACCGTATTTTCATTTCAGTCCTCGTTTTTTGGACATACACTTTTTTCCTTTTTTTTTTTTTTTTTAAGGCTTCTTGCTTTCTTTATTTATACCTCAGGTATATGTGGTATGAAGGGTTAATCTTAAACATTTACAGCCTGAGGTTGGCTTGTGGTATTTATTTCAACTTCTTATATATTATAGTATGTTTTTGATTATATATGACAATCAATTTGCTGGAATTTATGGCTCTCCGACTAATATGCTTTCATGATGTACTTGCCCTTAATTTGTGGATTTTATGGAGAGGTTGAGGTTGGCTTTCCTGCTTCTCTTTCCACTTGCATTTTCTTTTTAAATTTCTATACATATAAATGCATGACAGAGAACGAAACAGAGAATAGGAAAGCCTAATGGTCATAAAAAGTGCTGGATCAGTTGTCTCACAGATTAAAATCCCCAGAGTAGTCACAAGGCAGCCTTTCCTGGGCTGTTGCCATTCAGAGGTCATTTGGTGGAGATCCCCTCTACCTTTGAATTTGGACCCCCAGGTCAGACAAAATCTTCTAGTCACATGCAGGACCCAAGATAGGAACTGCACCCCAGTATCACCAAGGGAGAAGAGGCCAAGAGTGGCTCCAGTCCAGCATAGACAGGGAGAACACAGCCAGATATAGCCCTTTCTGTCAGAGCACCCTCAGCAGTGGCATCCATCCTCCTTTTCACATGCTTTCTCACTACTGCCCAGCTCCCCATCTGCTTGCAAACATTCCCTCTGCCTTTGGCATATATGCTCAGGCATACAGGAACAAAAGAAATAATCTGGATTTACAGCCTAAACTCACATTCTTAAGCTCTTCCTACACTAAACAATTCCTAATTTAAGCCCCTTGGTTACCGGATTTAGGTAGCTCCCAAGCAGTGTCTGTCTGATTTTTCAGTCCAGAGAAAAAATGTTCAACGTTCTCAGCAAACAGGATTTGACACAGTGCTGAAAGGTATGGCGGCAGGGGAAAGGAGGGGGGGTCAGGTTGGCATCTTAGTTCAGGTAATGAACATGCTAGTAAATAGGCCACATGTAGAGGCAGATTGCTGCAAGAAGGAGGTAACAAACCTGCTGTGAATGGAGCCTGGACCTCAACCAGTACCCCCACAGGCAGTGATTACAGCAGTCGATGACTGAAAAGCGTGTAACAACCGTGGCATCAGAGTCTGCCCGGAGACCCTTCCTGTGCAGGTACCTTTGCACGGGCTGTCTGGTACGAGACTAAGCTGGACACATCAAAGAAACATCAAGGCAGGTACTGATGTGAGCTGTAGGGAGAAGGTGACATAAGATGACACCTGATACAAGATGGGGTGAGACCTACTGGAGCCTGCGCTGAGCTCTGATGCACTGCTGAAGGGTCAAGGAGATGGAGAGGAGCCAGAATAGACTCAGAAAAGAGCTATCTCTGACTCACCAGAGCTAGGGCTGTTGTGTCAGGCTACGTATGGAGAACAGACCTTGGCTTTTGTCTTTATTCTGATCTTCCTCACAAGATTGTTGCTTCATGTGGCCTCAGACAACTGGAGAGCTGTACTCAAACTGTAGAAAAAACAGAAAAAAGGGAGGAGGAGGAGAAATGTTGGCACTTAGACGCCCAACCTTCATTAAAATTTACTGGGACTGAATTTTCTTTGTGACTGAAATGCTTATAAGAACTCTACAACAAATACCTTCTTACCTTAGCACCAAAATAGAAGGCAACCTAAAATCTAGCAAAGAAACCAATCAGCCTCGCTACAGAACTTTCTAAGAGAGGGAGTCTCCAAGGTATAAAAATGTCTTAACAGAAAAAGATACAATCTTTTTTTAAACTATCCATGGATTTTAAAATTAATTTCTACTCAAACTTACTATATTTCTACAGTACTTTACAATGGCACCATCACTGTTAAATATGACCGGGCTTTTCTCACAGCCTTGCCACTGCTCACCCTCCTCATCCAGTCCCCCTCCTTTTCAGGGTAATTCTGGCTTGAGATACTAGTCTTCCCATTAAAACAACAGGAGCCAATTGAGAACCTTAGATTTGTTATTAGTCTAATTAAAATCCAACACCTATTATCTTTTGAGAGGGAGGAGAGGGCAGCATTCCTATGAGGGAATTTCCAGGGGTGTCCACTTCTTGCCAAACGCCTTTTGGACATGCAACATAATGGGGAAGAAGGAAAGTATGCAGTCATTGCCCGATCCCATGGACCTTGCTTTTCCCCTTCTGATATCCTCTCTGAAAAGATTATACAAAATTACTAGACTCCACAAAGACTGTAAAATGCTTTACTTCACTCAGAAGAGGGATTAAGTGTATTTTACCTTATGACACTACAGATCTCACAACACCACGAACTGGGTGAATATTTTGGGACATCTGCACTTCTGAGCTCCTGCCTCAAGCTATTCCTCATTATTTACTGCTAACTAATGAGCAGTCAGGTGGCTGATTCTTTTAACAGAGGGCACCGTTTAGACTGCTGTATACCCTCGAGCGCCATTTACCATCTCACACTTTGGTCTGGGCTTTTCATTTAAGCAAATATCTCCCTTCCTTGAAACACTGCTGGATATAACAGATAGAGAGGCAGCCATGTACCAAAATAGACATATTTCTAAACATTTCCAGCTGCCTTTAGGGCACATATAGTATATGAGGTGAGATACTGTGAGGTTTCACCACACAGTAAAGAGCAGCCAAAGGGCATTTTCTAAACTTTTTTTTCCTACTGTCTTCCATTTGATGAAAGACTTGTGGTTAAACCTTTATCTTCTATAAACATTTAAAAGTAGGTTACCTTTTATTTTCACGTCTCACTTTTGTTTCATTAAAAGACAGGTTTTACTGCAGTAATTCAGGTGATTGATACTTTGGATCACCTTCAGAAAATAGATGTTAATGATCTGTATCTATGTCTGTACTCCAGCACAGATGTGCGCACAGATGTATTTGCATGTAAGATGCCCACAAAGCAGCGTTTCTTTCTGATGCCATTTTTACTTTTTGCTTTTACATAAGGCAATTCCAATGTATATGGTATGGACATGTCTAGAAGTGGTATTTTTGCGAGATTGCTCTCACTCTTGTCTCCCCCTCCTACGCCTCAGCAGGTACCTCTTTGCCAACTAGCTTTATTTATTTTTTTTTAAACCCTGGACCATTCCATTACATGCATATGGATGTAGTTCATCAGCATCCTCAAATGAAAAAAGGGAAAAAAACCCAGCCTTTTCCTCTGCCTCCTTTAAGGCATTTGGCTGCCACAGCTGCATAAATTCCTAAATTCTCTCTGAAAATTTCAGTCACGGCCTCACCAATGAGGAAAAGAAGGACAACATAGAGCCTGCAGGTAGGCAGGCATTTTCTGTCATTTAAAATGGTTATTACAACTCACTGTGCTTCCAGCCCACATTGCACAACAGCTCGAGCACCGGCTGGTGATTTGCATTAGCCATTCCACCACAAACTGTGGCTGAGCTGTACATCTAACAGGGACTACCAGAAAATTTCAGGAGTGAAGAAACTGTGCAGGAGTTGCTGTCACTGTACTCTGAAGATACAGGATGGACAGGAAGACGGTGCTAACATTTAAGTAATTACTAAAATGTCACAAAAAAACCCCAACACTGAATGAAGCTGCGTGCCATGAACATTAATTCTTCAGTGGAGAGGTAAACTGTTAATAAACTGAAACTCATACAGGAAAGCTGGGATTAGTAAAAAGTTCAGAAAGCTACAACAGATTTTAAACTTCCTTTGTCCTTTAGTTTCTTTTTTTTTTTTCCCTTAGCAACAAGACCCAAAATTCTAGAGATGCCAGAAAAATATGAACTTATTTTAAATGAGCTGTGGAAATCTCCTGCTGTCCTGTGCCTCTCTGTCTGAAGTTGTGACCTTCCTGTCCTAGTGTCATGTGTCTGATTGCATAAAGAAATAGTTCATAGTACACTTCTTACATTTTATGCATTAAGAGATTTAAAATATATCATATTCCATTTAAATTTTCATTTCATTTGAGTCTAAACATACAATTTTGACAAATTCTTTTTTTTTTTTAAATTTATTATTAATCTGTGAGTTTTTGCACATTCATAAAATAGTGAGAAGCTGACCTGGAGGAAATAGTTATTGGTGCAGACAAGAGGGATTACATCATTTACCTGTTAAAGCAAGAGACCTATGGAAAGGACAAAGCATACTGAAATGTGGGTATAACAAATCTGCCTGAAATATGCTTTAATAAGAAGAAGCCTGCTAGAAGAGTATCAAAGTAAAAGCCAGGAAAAAAGCTCTACGTGCCCAAATCTTCTTGAAGGTGAAGATCTGTGGAGTGAATAGGTACTTCTGTTTACAAAACTCAAATAGTTTTCTTCAAATAAAAAGCTTTTACATAAAAGCCATTTCCTAAACCAGGTAACTGAGTCTGCCACACATTTAAAATGAGTCTGTTTTGAATGTGTCCTTAAAACTCTCTTAGTAAACCCCATCTCCCTTTCAAATATTCCCTTCAGTGAATAATAATGCCAAAATAATAACTCAAATGATGGGTGAATCATCATCAGAGAATATGGAGGGAAAAAAATAAAAGAGATTGTAAATTTAAACCCCAAGACACAGCAGACAGGTGCTTCTGCAAAAGAGGCTCAGGATTTCAAATCTCAGTCCTGAAAGCTGCAGCGTGCCTTGTGCTAGGAACTCAGTCTCTGATTAATTGATGGCACTTCAGCCTCCCAAGCTTTATGTGAAGGCTTTTAAAAAGGCTCTTGAGGGAAATACAGATTTCTCTACTGAAAGAAAAGGAAGCTGCAGATTCTCTTCTTTGCTACTGTTTAACTTCAGCAGTTCTGCAACCTGTAGGTCCTGGATGTTTCAATTCCTCAGCAGACTCAGCCAGGAGGGGCTATAGCCTGCTCAGCTAAGAGAAATGTGGGCTGGGGGAATCTATAGGATCGGCAAGGACCGGCCTGATCTTGGGCCTTGAAGTCTTACTGTAGTTTATAAAATGACTTTGCAGAAATAATATACTCCAGAGGAACACTGTCAAGACCTTTTTCATAATGAAGGAAAAACCTCGCTAGTTCAGGAGGAAAAACACCCATGATGAATAATGTGAATTTTGCTAAAATGTGTGAAATTAAGTGAAATTAAACAAGCCTGGCTATTTTGCTTTCTTTATTCTGGCAGTTTCGTTTTATCTGAGATGAGAGAGTTTGCAAACAGTAAAATAAAAGGAAAAGAAAAAAAAGAAGAAAAGGAAAAAAGCTACCCAGTGATCCATATCATTCAGCAACAACAGAAACAAAAGCCCTGCTAGTCAAATTTATGAGCCTTCAGAGATCTTGGCTGAAGTCAGTGAAGAAATACCTCCATTAGCACACCCCCACACATCTAATCCCCAACTCCTCCCCTCCCACACTTAAGGAATGAGCTCAAAATATCAGTGTGTTTTTTTTTTTTTTAACCTTTCTTTTATCTGTATCTTGGTGTTGATAACTGATATCACCTTCAGATAGAGAAGCTCAATACAAAAATGTAAGTATTAGCAGCTTTCAGACTCACTTTTTTTTATCCAAAACTCAATGGGAAAAGAGAAGCAAGCTCCTGAGCTATTTCCAATCTGCCTGGAGGAGATTTTTCACCCAAGTCTGACTCTCTGGAGAACAGCTCAGAGAAACTCTAATTGCAACAAGGCCTGGGCAGCCATTGCATGATTTTAACACACATCCCTTGTGCAGGTGCTGAGGCATATGAATGCCTGTGAGCAGATTAGAGCAAAACATGGGGAAAAAGTAAAATGTCTGCAGACAGTGATGGTCTCTGACGGCGGATTCCCTGCCCGACCCTGCCAGGAGAGAGAAAGTGCATCACCCAGCACTCACTAAAGCCATACTCCTCTCTTCATGAAATTCAAGTCTGAAATGACTTTTTAGACATGCTTAGCCTTCTATAAGTTTATAACATTTCCTAAGCTGTTTCTTGTCTCTTTGGCATTCAGACCTAAGGTTCCCGACTACCAGTTCTTCAGGAAAATTAGCAAAGATAGAGTCTCTTTGCGAAGAACAAGATGAACTTCTGCACTGAACCGGGCTCAACTTGATGGGCAGTTTGCCTATATAATAGGAGGAATATTGTCAATCTAATTTGCTTTCTTTTGATGTCAAATATTTTCCTAAGCATCTACTGGTGCAGAATATGCTTCCCTTTGAAATACATGATCGCAAATGGAAACAATACATCTCTACTTATGTCTAGATTTGATCTTACACTGGAACTTATGCTGCTGCACTGTTCTGAGTACAAAAGCCTCTGACCCAGAGACTGTCAGGTAAACAGCAGCGCTGACTCCTTGCACGCACACAGAGAAAATACAAAAAGCTAAAATAGTTGGCTTGTCTAGTCATTACTCTAAAGCTTTAGCTTTGCATCCATGAGTCCCAGTGAGTTCATTTCCACAGTGGACTCAGTGCTGTCAAATGTCCAGTTTCTGGTGCCAAGTCATTAATCAAAACTAAAAAGCAGTTAGCTTCAAAAAAATTTGGCTTCTACTTGGGGTCATGCTAGATCTTTTTTAATGGATAGTCGTTCTCCTTCAGCTCCCTTGTTGTCATCAATCTCTTTTAGAAACATCTCTTCAAAGAACCATCTTGCTAAAAAACTGCAGTCTTCCTCTCTCATGGTTGCTGATCTTTGCTGGCTCCATAGTTAATTCTTTCATTTCCCTGTTTAAGAAAGGGAGAGATTCTGCAATTTTTTTTGTGCATAAAGAAGGAAAGCTGTCACCCATGAGCTGGGAAAGCTGTTGGCAGTGGCAAGGACAAGTGAAGACTCCGTGTTGCCAGTGGGAAAAGAAAAGTGTTAACATCAGTTCTGTCATAAGAGATTAAACTAATTCCTTGTTTCAGACCACCACTATAAAAAAAATCAGCTCAATTATTAGGCATGACAAAACTCAGCACAGCACCAAAAGTGTTGCAGTGAAGAAAAGCCCTGCCATACCTTGCCTGCCTTCCTGGAACATTAACTAGCTGAGGGAAAAGGCAGATACGGCTGCTGAGGAGACAAGCCCAGGTCTAGAGAAGCAACTCTATTCCCACCCTGGGGCCAGGTCTGATGAAGAAAATTTCCAAAACTTTAGCGATGTCCCGGAGCTACATGTTACACTCTTGCACACTTGATCTCCATTGCAAGCTGCAGCACTAAAACCCAGAGGTTAAAATCATATGAAAGGTATCATTCCTTACCATTATTTCCTTGCCATCACAGGTAGATGGGATGGCCCAAGTCATTTTTCCTGTGGCTCTGAACTTTGCCATGAATAGTGGTGGATAGCAGCACTTACACTTGCTTTGGCCAGCAGAGGATGCAGGACAACAGAGAACCAACCTGTGCCCATGCCAAGGCAAAATTGCTTTGTAAAGGTTTAGGTGGGCATCACCTTCTCCTGTCAGAAACTAAACAGTTGCCTGACAAGGCAAAGTCATGCTTGCAGGTGGTGGCTGCAAGGAAACGTGGGTGACCTTGCCCAATCGGGGTAACCCTGACCTCAGCACAACAAGAATGTCCCAGTCACTCTGGGCTTGGTCTAAAACCCACTCAAGTCAAGGGGTACTAGGGTTGCAAATTTAATGCAAACTGTTTTCTGATTTTCTAATCAAGGTAGCTTAAAGTCATGAAAAGTTTATGGAAATTACTAGCCCCTGTTCCCCAATTAATTATCGCCCATAAAATTTTATACAGTAGCACATGGTGGTCCCACAAAGCGATACTTATGTTTCAAGACAGACTAAAACATTTCAGGCTAAGAAACTTTTGAGTCACATATTCAAAGACTTACACACCAGTGTGCTCCCTGGGAAAAAAAAAAAAAATCACATACAGAAGCAGAGTCACTAGTTATATTCTTTGCAACTGCCTGATTTCCACTTCTCTGTACCTGCAGAGACAAGCACACAAGTTTTCACGTTGCTGAAAGAAACCACTTGACATAAGCCTTTCTGGCAAAACTCCATCCACATACAAATAAAAGCTCAGTCTTGTTATAAAGGGGAAAAAAGATATGTTGATTTTTAAGTGATTAGTAGCATACGCTCCATTAAAGAGCGTGAGTTCAGATTACATTGGGAAGACATTGCATCTGCAGGGTAACAAGGGACACCAGTGCTAGCCAAGACTACAACTGCATTTTAAGGCATGACGATACCTTCAAAAACTTCGAGGGTTCTTCTAGCAAATCCCTCTTCTGGGGCAGCAGCAAAGGCCACCAGGGCTCCAACACTTCCACATGCACTACCTCAAGGAAAACAACACTTTCAGTCCTATCTGCTCTGTTCTGCAACAGCTTATCAGCAGAAAAGGGCTGCTTAACCCGCATTTGTCAAGCTCTGACCTGCTGCAGCAAGGGCCCACAGCGCAGGTACAATAAAAATAATACATTTGTACATCTAGACAAATGAGTTCCTCCTTTTCCTTCAGTGGTGTCATCTTGGCTTGTGCACTCCCTTCAGAGATGCAAACAACTGGCAGCTCTGCTCAGGGAGATCACTGATCTAATTTATTTTCCGTTCTCCCTTTAGGGAATGCTATCACAATGCTCTAAGATCATTGCCTTGTACATCTCACTCCCCTCCCCTGATGAAATGGCTCTGAAATGTCACCACCTGATCTGCAGGGGAAGCTGCACCCTCGCAAGCCCTTCCATTAACTATTCCTGTTGACAGCTCGTAGCTTCTTCAGCAAGCTGTCTCTTCTTACCCAAGGGGGTGCTTCTACAGGACCTTCACGGCTGGCTTTTAACAGTCTCATAATCACAGCTCACAATGTACTGGTTGACAAACTCCTGTTTCATTAATATTTTATCCTCAACACTAGCTTTTCAAAGATGCTGATCAGCCTTAACTCAGAGACACTATTTCCATGCCATCTCTCTACGTGTCTAGGGCTTAGCAGTGACAGACGTGTTTGGAAACTCAAATAACCCCACCTAGGAGATTATGTTATTTCTTCTTGGGTTTGAGGCATTTGAAGTGCTTTCTCAAGATGGAGATGAAATTTGCAGGTTTGTGCTTGTTCTCAAAGCATATTTGCTCAGCAACAGCTCCCCGTGAAAGGCTGGTCTGGGGCTGTATTTAAACTGGAAAGCATCTTGGAACAGTTGGATGGGAAATGTGTTACAGGTAAATGCAAACAGTCATCTAGAGGAACTGCACTCTGGGGGCCGCCAGCCTGTCCTAGCAGGAGAACATTGATGTTGGCTGGAAAGCCATGGTACATAATAAAACACAGGAAGCCCTTTTGCGTTATTGCTACAAATTCTGGCACTTTTCAGTGGCATGCAATACCTCCCATTCTTGTTTTCATGCATTCTTCCACGCTGCCCCCTCTCTTTGGGGTGACTTCTCTGTTCTAGATCAGAGAAGTAACATTTTCTTCCTTTCCAAGATGGCAGTTGCAGTGGGATGTTGCAGCACCTTTTAGTACGATCCCAGTTACCCATTGGCAGAGCTGTTTGGCATCAACTGCTTTGATGGACAAGGTAGAGCTCTTCTCTTTCTCATACCAGGACTAGAAAACTGGCGGAGAAAGCATACATTCTAAGATAACCTATTCTCGGTCTTCAGACAGAGTATTCTCTTTAAATATCAATTCATAAAGCCAGTTTTTCCTAGTCTATGAAATTTTTCACCAGATCTTACCCCTGCCCAGGTTTTAACATGCCAAACTTTTCATTTCACCATACTTAGTCCAATTTTGTCATGCTAAATACAAAGTAGATTATTTACATGCTATAACACCGTAGCCCAAGACAAAAAAACCACCTCAACCTTATTCAGAAATACATATTCTTTTGCCATTGTCTAACCTTTTTTCTTACCCCTATAAATATATATCCAGATTCTGCACCATGGAAGCAAAAGCTCTGGTCCATTAACTAAAAAAATGAGCAATTTAAAATTCTTTAAAATTATGCTAAAATAGAACTGAATGGACATACGCTACAGAGGAATGTAGGCACTTGTTCATTAATCTCCTGGTGCTCATTCAAATGTATGATGGTTTAAAAAAATATAGCATGGAAAACAATTAATTTATATACATTCACAGTACGAAATTGCTGAGAGCAGGGACATTAAAGGTATTTGCTGATGGACTGTTATTTTTTCCTGACAACTGTCAGAATATCTTTATATAGAAATGTTTGTGTGTGTATATATATGTGCCTGTTTTTATGTATATATGCATGTATGTTTATATAACAGATAAGCATAATGCAATGAAGACCACATCTGAAAAAAACTTGGCAACTGTAGAAGGCAGGTGTTTCCCATGGCTCTCTGTTAAAGAGCCTACTGCAGTTAACGATGCTGTGAAAGCCTGCCTGTAGACCAGAAACATATGCATCAACAGAAGATTACAGCCATGAAAGACTTGCAGGTACACGGTTAAAAAAAACAAGGCTAAACATCAGTGCACTCAATCCTACATCTAAAAGCATCTTTAAACAAAGAAGTTGTTGTCCAGAATGACACACACACCGGTAATGCAGGAGCTACAAACCGTGGTACTTCCGCTCTGGAATAAAATCAAAGGCGAAGGGCCAGATTCCTTAAAAGTAACGTTCAGTCTCCCACTTTTCCTCTTAGGTTACATCCAAGAGAAAGCAAAGCACAGGATCAGATTCTGGTCTTCCAGCAGTATGAAAGACCCCATTGAAGTCAATGTGTATAACTCAGCAGTTCCCTACTATGCAATTTTCTACTTAACATTTGTGCTGTTTCCCACCGGAATTAACGGTAGCCCTAAACGTCTCCTGAATTCATGGCTTGCACTGTGGAGCAGACGCACAGCTGCAGAGGGAGCGGGGTGCGTGGGAAGTCTTGTCATTCCCAAAACTCCCCTGGTGAAGCTCCCTGCCACCTTATGCCCACTCTGTCGCATTAGCTACGGCACTTTCTGATTCAGGAGCAGGCTCTGCCACTTATTATTTCTTATTGAACAGAAATAAATAGACAAGAGAAAATGTGAACATGTTCCACCTTGGCTAAGTGGCCTGGTCAGCTGTGGTATGTAGCATGTCTGGCCCAGAGCAGAGAAACAGGCAGATTCCCCTACCAGGAAAACGCAAGCCTGGAGAAGTCCAGCCTTACAGACTAGGCTGCCCCATCTCCCCAGGCTCACTTCCGCCCTTCAAAGCCAGCCATTGCCCCTACTTAGGCTTAACCTTGCCTTTTTATAGTCAAAGCTAACATGCTGCACATCAAAAACGATGTACAACTTGCCTGGCTTTCCAAATCTGGAAGCCAGCAATGCCGTATTTCTATCAGTAACTATTGCTCTTCCTGAAAATGATAATGTTTCCTTTGCAAAATAATAATCTGGCTCTCTCTATCAATGTTACAAGCACCATCCCCTCAGGAAAACATTTTCAACCCAAGACAACGACAAAGGCAGGTGGATTTTACCTAGGGTTCTAGCAATTTAACCGAAGGCTAGAAACTCCAGCCAGTCATAACCACATAGTTTCCTTCTGCTTACCTGCGCAGGCTCTAATCACCTGTGCAACATCTGTTGATGCTCCAGCATTACTGGAAAGACACCAGAATGACTGTATACTGTATAACAAACAGTTGGAGTTTCCATCTCTCTCCTGGTCTAGGGTAAAACCTTCCTGCCTGTCAGGGTGGGAGTGAGATCAGAAAACGTCCCTTCAAGGGTGTGATAGAAACCAGAATTGCATGATTTTATGGTGTTTCTTCAAAAATACATCTTTGAGTAATTTTCAGTTTCTGTATGAAAGAGTAGGATTAGACAATAAAAACCAAACCACAGTCAGAGCCACACAGTTGAGTACTGAACCTGTTTGGAGAAAAACTCAGGAGCACTCAAAGGGACCATTTGCTACACCCTTCAGATTTCTAAAATACATTTTCTGAAGCACTTTTTTTCAGGCACAGATTTGTCTCCAGGTTCAAGGGCAGGAGAACAGAACCCCTGCAATGTGTTTTATGTATGGGGCGAGTGACTGCCCCACTTCTACATGGTCTGCAATCAGAGCAGAGGCTGAAAGAAGAGCGTGGTGGCGGGAAGCAGAGAAGACCTGGAGGTAAAGTGACCTCCTCAAGACTGCACACCAGGCCAGAGCTGGAAGGGAGTCACTTCACCAGAGCGTTTTTTTTTAACCTCTGGCTTTTCTAGGGGCCATGGCCAAACCAGTGTCAGTGCTGTTGAGAACGTCAGAGCCTTTCATCTTTCCCATCCCCTTATTTTCTCCCTATTCTCTACAGCAGACATTTCACACAAGGTAAAGGAGGATCCATTGCCGTGAAGGTGCTCCCACGCCTTGAGGAGCAGCTGACACCTCCACCATCCCACCTGGGCTTTGCTGCCGCTCTCCTGTCCCACCAGCCGCTTCTCCTCCCTGGAGGTGGGGATCAAAGAGAGACCTTCGATGGCTCCAGCTTCAGTGTGAGACCCCGCTATGATGACAGAGATGCCTGTGTGCCGTTGCCATCTCCGCTGTGGCTAACCCTCTTACAGATCCTGAGGAAAAGGCAGAACAAAGCTGTGGGATTACACACACACTGAGGGAATACGGGGATCCATCACATAGACATAGTTCCTGTGCTGATTAAGATCAGTACAGTTAACTGAAGAGCGAAGATGAAGAATGTTGCCATATACATCCATTTTCAATTTGTAACTTACTTGCTCTTATTTTATTTTCTTTCTCAAATCTTTCAAGGCAGAGAAAGAAAAAAAAAAAAGCAAAACAGCTTTCCCCAAGGCAGAAGCAAGAGGTACAGTGTACACGGCTGAGGAAAATAACATGCTTTCTTGTTGCTGAAAAAGATCTCACACACTTGGATTACTTTGGTTTTTGTTCAAAATCTACACAGATGCTGCTGACCATTTCCCTTTTATACTGATTAGCTTTTTTCAGGAAGCAGTCTTTCCCCAGAACACTCCTTTCCTTTCTAAAGAAGCCTGGTTCACGTTAGAGGAAGTTTCCGTCAGAATGAAGTCAGAAAGTATTTTTTTTAAGATGAAAATCTTGTGCAGAAAGTGATTATCCAAGGGCTGTGAAGAAAGCAGTTCAGAAAAAAAACCCCAAATCTATAAAATACTTTTTTTTTCTCCTTAGTTTGTTTGCTTGTTTTTAAATATAGTTTTTATTTCCTGAAGGAGAGAGGTTTTTATAGCTTTGAATAAATATAATTGCATCTGCTCATCTCAGAATATATTCCTACCAAGTATTGTAAAAATATTTTGCTACAACAATACATTGGAGCAAAAAGTGACTTCCATCACTGACAAGAATTTTTGTCATGTGCTATAGGCATGTTGGTTTCTGCTGCGGACTGAGATTACTCACATATGTGTTTGGCAGGTCTGGACCAAGAAGCATAAACCCATCTGTGCAGGACTGACAGAACTTGCTGGGACTATTTCTGTCTTTGTCTTTCGTAATGCCATTACCAAAATTGCTAAAGCAACATTGAAAGAAAAATCACATAAATGAAACATAAACACATCTTAAAAGAAATCATAAACTCAGCCAAAAACTTGATGTAGTGAGCAATATGAGGAACAGTATTCAATAAAGAGAACATAGTAAATAATCTCAAAATTGAGTTCTGTGTACCTTGTGATGATGTAAGATCAAAGAATATGTCTTCTGGGGCCTCTCTAGGCTTAAGCTCAGCCACCTACTTGCTTTACAGAGCTGAATTAAAAGGGTAATAAAAATCTTGTGAACTTATTTTGTCTCCTGAAACTGTAATTAAAAAATGTGCTTTGCACATTAATTATACATACATAAATTATCACTTAATACACGTAAATATTTATAACACCTGCTGCTGCAAAACACAGCGTTTCTGTCAGCATGTCTGTGCTAAGATTCCCCTGACCTTACCAGTGGAAGATCAGGCCTCAAGTTTAAATTAAAGTGTAATTGTTGAGACTATCCTAAGGAAAAAAAGGCTCTGGGGGAGAAGGGAGAGCCACTCAGAGAGTTGGGACAAATCTGTCATGTGATTTCCAAACCACAATTACTGGTTTTCTAGGACTTTAAACACAGCCAAAAATTCAGCCTCGATGTTTAAGAAAATCACGACTGTATCCATCAAACTGCTGAAAGATGACAGCTCCCAGTCAAGGCTTAGAAGTCCCTCTTTTTCATCGTAGTTGATGCATGTCTCTGTTCTCTCACTTCCCCATCACACTCTGAACAAGAAGCGCCACCACCAGCAAGAAACTGGGAGAATTGGAGGGGGAATCACCTGCCTCCCAGTTAAAGTCACAAAATCTGACTTGCTTGTCCAGGTGTGCTGGACGTTTGTCACAAATTAGCGGACACCCCTCCTCGGCAATTTTTTTACCAGCAGCAGTTACTCCTTTCCTCTCTAGTTATTTCCAGGCACTACATAACCTGCCTCTTGGTAACATCTTCATTGACAGACTCACCTCAAAAGCACACCTGGTGTAGCTTGAAATGGAAGCAATCAAGTTTTCCTAAGTCCCTAAAGAAAGTGAAAATGAGTAGTAAGCCAGTGAGGGAGAACTATGCTTTCTGGTCCTTATACTGTCCCTTTGCTGCACAGAATATTTATAGCCTTCAGGTTCCTGAACTGACACCTTCCCTGTTAATGGCATTCACTGGTGATACGATATAGCTGTAAAAATAACGTTCAACTGACACTGGCTTGGTTTTGTATTTCTTGCTCAAGTACTGCACACAATGCAAAAAAAATCACATTTCCTTATATGTTTCAAAGGACCACAAGTGTATGTACGCACACACATCCATACATGGTCATTCACAACTGTCCATAGGAGCCATCTGTCACAATCATTTTCTTAAATTTAAAAACATTATTAACCCGGAGACAGGAAGGAGCTTCAGGACCAAGGGAGAAATTGCTAAGATAATGACTTTACTCTAAGTAACTTGACAATCTCTCCTTCTTTGGCATTTTTTAGTCATTTAGAAAGAAAGAACATGACGAGGCAACTTGCATGACCAGTGTCACCGGTTTAGAGTTTCTTCAAGCAGCTGAATTTATACTGCTGTAGGGTAGAATAACTTTACTTTTTATGCTTAGCTTATAACTATGGAAAATCCTTTATAAGCATACTTCCTCCTAACACACAGTATCTATCCAATCTATCCTGAAGCATGAACACTGACCCATATTCTTCCTTTCAAAAATGGCAATGGTCCAAGGAGTTTTCCTCCTATGATTTTGGAGTTTCATCTTGTATTTAGGAGGTAATTTCTCCCAGCTTACTACCAAACTATCAGAGGTTGTCAGAAAGATGTTCATGGACAAGATCCACCATCATGTGGCCTTTACCTGCCAGCTGAACTTCTTACAAATTTGGGTGGGAAAAGGTAATATCATCAGCGCAAGACATTTGTCACGTGGCAACTTTATAATCCAATACTGAGCTTTACAACGGTATGTATAGATCCATTATGGAGAGACCATTCAAAGACAAGGAGGAAATGAGAGTGAAGAAAGAAAATGAGAAAAAAAGGTTTGTTTATCTAGCATGTGAGCAAGTCCCAGCAGGACTGCACAAACACGCCAGATGACACGGTCAGCAGGGAAGGAAATACCCAGTGTATAGTCCTAAGTGAGCCAAGATTATCCATTAATAAGACTGAAAAAACCCAGAAAACATGATTATAAGCCCTAGTTGAAAGGAGGAGGAAAGGGAAGGGGAAAATCCTGGACTTGGGCAATGTCATCATTTTAGGTGAGCCTTTATTTTCTCACTGAAATCATTGAAATAAAGAAGGCTTGTGGCCGGTGTCTGAATGGCTGCTGTTAATGAAAGACATTGAGTGGATTTCTTAATGGCCTTCCAGGAAATAGTGCAGTAAAAACAAAACTAAACTGGATCTTAAGCAACCAGCAACTTGATTAGCAGATACAGATCTTTACACAAGCATTTAACTCCCTTTTCACTTAAAAAATTTCCCAATATTTTCTTCCACCATCCTGGAATTTTCTTCATTAATTGTGCTAAAATTCATATAAAAATTAACAAAATCCAAGGGCTAATAGATCTATATACCTTTAAGTTTTACTCAGAGATACATAGTTTTGATTTAGAGATACGAAAAAGAAGTTTTAAAGTATTATTATGGTTAAATAATACCTCACTACAGTTTTTACACAACAGGTTTGTGTTATTTAGATAGCCCATTACCGTAAAGCACCAAGTTTCCAAATCCAGCAGCTTAGCCCAGAGAGGGCTGAAGGTTCTCCGCACGTTTCCAGCAACCACTTTGTGCTTTTTGGAGTTAGGCTTTTATATTTGAAACAACAACTTAAAAATAAATGAAAGTTAGAGAAACATCATTCATAGACAGAACGGAGCTATGGGCTTCACTCGAGCATCTTATTACAGGAATCCCTCTATCTGTTTTAATAACTTTGAAGAAGCTTTCATTAAAGGACAGTCCTATTTGATGGAAGATGTTTATCTTAGGTGTAATTATGCTCAATGTTAAAGAGTCCTTCTCTTCTCCAGGGCTTCTGAAAGGTGAAGTGTATTAATGTTTTGTAGAATATACTTCACTGAATTATACTGACTAAATAAAATATTCCTTTCAAGAAATGCATGTCTGATTCTATTTGGCTTTCTATTCAACAGTTGAACTTGATGATCTTTAAAGGTCTTTCCCAACCTAAACAATTCTATTTTATGATTCTATGATTCTACGATACTGTAAAATTCAGAATATTTCTTAATCTTAATATCAGAGCAAAGTTGTTTAAATATTTACCTTTCAAATACTTTGCTAACTACATTATTAACAACAACAGTTTTTGTGGTTTAATATTTCCAAACTTTATGATCTTTATTTGCCTCACGTTCTCACAGTGTTTAATCTCACAACATTGTCTCAGTTAAGACATCTTTGGGATTGACACGAATGATGTGAGCTGACAGTAGAAAAGACAGCAGGTTAGAAATATGAAAGGATTTTAAACAAAAATGGGTTGTGGATCTTTCTAGGAGAAATAATAAATATAAAGAATAAATTAATACAGACAGCAGCAATCCCACACACCCTGAAAAAAAAATCTTACAAACCAGTGCATTCCTATCCAGGTACTTTTTGTAAATTTCACTCGCTTTTATACCCTGTTTGGAAGCTATGTGCAGCTCAGCTAAATTAATTTCTCTGTGTTGGAGGTTCAGCATGAGCTCTTCACTTCTAGCACTGGAACTAAACTCTGGTCTCAGTGACACAGTTATGAGGATCATGTAAGCCTGTGGGAGTTTTATCAGGGAAATTGGTAAATGTTCTGGGTTTCCTAGGCAAGCTGGGAGTAGAATTTGGCCCCGCCGTAGGCTTAGTCTATTACAGTTAGATATTACCTAGGTGCCCCGACACTTTCTGGTACCAGAAGCCTCCTCTCCTCTGTGCAGCTTTGACTCTTTTTGGTGTCAGACCACAAGGCTCCTGCAGCACTTGCACTAGGGGCAAACATTTTCACCCAGGTTGATGAGGACAAACTCAGCCCTTATCCTCAAAGAGGGCAGAACATTTTCTGCAATTCCTTCCCTTCAGGTCCTCTAGATCATTTCCAAATGCATCTTTCTCTAGAATCACTGTTGTCCTCTCCCTCAGAAGTTGCAACTTCTCCCATCCAAGATCCATAGCTTTCTGCTGTCTCACTCTTTGGTTTCTAAGGTTTCTTATAGCTTTCTAGCTCATATTTCTGGTTTATGATTTTCCAAGAAGTCCTACAAAGCTTTCCCTATCTGGTCTCTTTTAGGTTCTTTCCATTTTCCTCGAAGCCCAAATCTCAGCATCCCACTACTATTGATTATTATTTCACTTTTTAAAGGTCCCCATCCCTTCTTTTTGGCTGTTGTGTCAAATCTGACAACACCCCCAAGCAAAATCTTCCTAGAATTATAATTTGCATAAATTTTCATCAGGCCTCAATTTAGACAGGCATTTTCCCCTGTATCAGGGCCCCCAGCTAGACCAGTGCAACACAGTGCTAACACAGGTAGGCAATGCTGGCATTCACACTCACAGAAGTTACTCGTTTTGAGGCATAATGAACTTTAGAATTGTGAATACCATTTTTTTCCCCTCTACTGTCTAATTAATTTTACTTTACTTATTAATTCAGCTTGACTGACTGTCATTTTAAAGATGTCCTGAGTTAAGGCCCCATTAACTATGGAAAGCTTAAATTAGGGTCATTTTTTCAAAAGTCCCCTGGAACAAACCCTTTATACCATTATTAGTACAAGAAATTCCAAAGGACACAAAGTCAGGCAATGAAATCAAAGGCAAAAAAAGGCAAACAAATGACCATTTGCTAAAACTGACTGCTTCTCAGAAGAACATTTTAACGAGTAATACAAAAAGCAATGAAAAGGTTCTCACCAGATTTATTGAAATATGTCTGGGGAAAATCCATTAGAAATACATTTGCAATCAGTCCAGTATCAAATTTCTACTGTAAATATGCAATTAGGAAGGTCAAGTTACCCGGGGTCATGTAAGAATGAGATGAGCAGTTAAAAAGGAATTTATGTCAAGTGTATTTTGTATACAATTTATGTCTTTTACTCTCTGTTAAAACACACCACACTTAACATGACATTATATTCACAATAATGGGCTACTGAAATAAAGACTCATCATTGGTTTCCTTATCTCCACATAAATGCTTTGGAATTGTGCTTGAATCTGCTGTGCTGATTAGCTGTGTCCTAAATCCATGCCAATAAGAGAACTGCTGTAAATTGTTGGATGAGTGTAAACTACACCCACACCACTGATGTAGTGAAAAAAATGATGTAACTTGAGATTGTGAAGTGTCCTGCTGTGACATAAATGGAGTGGAAAGGCACTTAGTCCAGAGAGGACCATAAATGGTTTAAAGCCAAAAAATGCCCAAGTAATGTGTATGAGTAGAAAGTGATTAAGGAATTGACAAAAGCAAAGGTGGTTATTTAACCTCTATTGCTTGAGGGTTTCATTATAAAGGGTATCCAGGAGCAATCCTAGCTTCAGTCGCACGTGGCTGTGCTGTGCAGCCACAGTTGTGCTGAGACATTTAAATTTGGGGAACTGTGCAGTGAATGGGATCTACAAACTCACATCAATTTAAACCTTCTCCCTGACACATCAGAAAGAAAGTTATTCTGAACCTGGGGCAGTTCATCACAGCCCTGCTGTGTTTCTAACACAGAAGTGTGCATACCTATACGTGTGCAGCTACAAATTTGTGTAGTGTATAAGGCTCTGGAAATTGTGCCTGTCTGCACAGGTGTGAGGGAGGGGAGAGAGAGTCTCACACCAAGGATGTCTGCGCTGCAGTACGGCCCCAGCAGTATGGCAGAGGTGTTGCTCAAGGCAGCAAGCAACACTGCACATGTTCCTGTCCCCTTCATAAGTAACACCTGAGAGGATCAGCCGCTGGGTGAAAAAATATAATGCTGGAGATATGAAAAAACAAAAGGCCTAAAAATTGATGGCACTAGGAAAACAGAAATGGAGCACAAAAGAATATGCAAGCAACCTGCAGCCCTAAAGAATATATCAATTTACACCAATGGAAGATTTGATCAAATGGTAACCAACCCCAAAAGACATCCTCCAAGGACAAGAAAAGGTCCCTCGAGAGGCCACAAAATGAAGGAGACACTGAAACTCCTACCCATTATTGCCTTCCATGCATGGCCACCATACTTGATTTTGTGTGTGGAGACTGATGCTTAATTTCACTAAGGCAGGACAGGAGACAGGCACAGAAATGCCTCCTGTAAATGTTTCATTTACCTGTTACTCATTGTAGTGTCTTCAAAGCACTTCACAGTCATTAAAAATTTCCTCTCACCACGTCCCTCCAGAGGCAATGTCATAGTGTTATTTCCATTGTGCAGGAAGGAAGGCACAGAGGGTCAATGTTACTTGCCCACATATCATAGGATGTCTGAAGCAGAGAGAGGAAGTGAGCTCAGGTTTCCTATGTTTCCCCTTCATACCCTGCTTGGTCCTTTTCCACTTTTCTCTCATCCCCCATGAATGGGAAAGGTGTCACTTCTGTGCTCAAAAAGAGAACAATCACAAGAAAAACCTAGAGAGCATGAGCTGAGTCCAGTCTTGCTTTCATTTAAGTCAATGCCTAAAGGACTTTGAGACTGCTTTAGTTAGGGATTACTGAATGTTCCATTCATTTTGGAGAGGGAACAACTTTAGTGAAAAAACCACCAAAACTTACTGTCAAGTCAACAGGTAATTAAAAATATATAGAAAATAAATAACATTAAGGAAGAACATGAGTGGTTAATAAAGTATGGATTTAACAGGTAGGTGAAGAATGTGGCCCTATGGTAGTAAATACCAAGGTTAAACGTCACTGAGAAAAAACTTTTTAAAATCTACTGTCCTGAACAAATTGGACCTTTTAAAAGTAGATGAGATTTTGCAGCACTAGGCAGGTTCAAAAACAGAAAGATCAATATCATGCTGTTATTAAACAAGCAGGACAACATACCTAGATAAAAAACATAAATAAAGCATTTATAAGAAGTCTATTTTCGTTTTCTGTTAGCGTTATGAATGTGATTGGCACAAAATAAAATGCTAGCAAAAAGCAGTAGTATCTATAAACTTTTGCAAAGCATTTGAATCAGTATCATATATACTCTAATTAGCGCTGGGTATGATTGGTGAGCTACATGGCAAATAACTATGCACAGGATAACAGACTTCAGAAAGAAGGTGTTGATGAGTACCTGCCATTGACTGGTTCAACAAGAATCTGAGCTAACATGCATGATATTCAAATCATCGTCAATAAACTAATAGTAAACACACAATCTCTGCTGCTGTTTTGTGTGGGAAACAAAAAACATACTGTAAAGAAATGATGATGAGAACATAACAGTTTTATCAAATTATTGATCATTTGACTTACCAAAAAGGTGACAGACATTCAAAATTAATAACTGAGGACTAGGAAAAGGAAAGGAATTCACTCACTTGAAGGAATTTTCTTGCTCCCATACTGAAAAAGGCACTTCTTGGCCTTATCTTAAAAAAAAAAAGAAAACACTTCAAAATTAATTCTATTTAAAACCCTTTTTCTGTCTATTTATTTCCCTTCCATTTTAGCCAATCTTTTTTCCAGTATAAGTTAAAATATTTTTTTCTACTTCTAGGGTTTTTCCAACAGAAATATCAGTGCAGAAACAGTCTCTGAGGATTCAAGATGATTAATGTAAAAGTAGATTTCATTCAGTTAATTTTTAATCACCTTTGTTCTCATTGTCCACACACTTCTAGAAGTTTGGTTGCAATGGGATTTTCCCTCGGTGTTAAAATTTAAAGGAACGCCGCTCCTCTGCCTGATCCATGCTGTTGCATTGCATGCGTGACCTAAGGCCTTCCCAATAACCTTCTGTAGCTCTAAGCCTTACGGTCATGAGGGGAAATATTTTATGGCTGACTCCTCACATTCCTGCAAGGAATTCACTCCCAGTTGTCATACTTGTTTCCATTCCCCTGTTCACTCACACAGATGCCCTTCCCCAGAGAAAGATCACATGCAGCTTCAGAAAAATGCTGAAACTTGGGAAATTAACGATTCTCACAATTCTGTAATGAAAGTGGTTCCATTTCTGACACTGTTTCCATTTTGCTGAGAACAACAGAAATCTTAACACTGTTGCTTCCTCAGAAATAGATCCTGCTGGCAGGCAGCAAGTCTGCCGTCCCCAGCTGCTTTAAACATCATCCATATCCCTCTTCGCTTCCATTTCCCTCTTCGCTTCCCATACTTATGCCCATATGTTTAGATGCTAAGGTTTCCTTCAAACTCGTTAGACAGGTGAAGAGCGTATGAGATGAGAGTAACATCTTAATTGCTAGTGTCACTGACACATTTTCTGCCAGAAAACCTTCCACTGAACCAGATATTTCCCATATGCTTCTTTATATTGATTTGCACCTGTCGTCACTTCTGTGCCAACAAAAATACCTGAATGGAGGATGAAGGGAAAAGACAGGGTTCGTGGTGCTACCAGAGCCTTTGACTGCACGTCAGAGTGATTTGCAGCTGCCAAGCACCCACGGACAGGTTTCAGCAGCCTCTTGCAAACACAAGGCAACATCTTGCAGGATGAAAAGATGAATCTGGACCAATACTGTTTCAGCATCAGTGAGCACCCTGAGCAAGAAAACACTAGACTGATCAGACCAGTGTCTCCAGAGAGAGCAGGTCTATCAGGACACTGCCATGAACTAGAGGATGCTAGAGTCAAAAAATAAATTGACCTAAAAGTGAAACACTAAATGGTCTGAGGCTCAGCAGAATAGAAATTGCTAATGATCTGCACTCTGTGGAAAGAACTCTTAGAGAAGAAGACATCAGAACACACACCTGAAAGCCACAAGCTGCAAGAAGCAGCAGCAGGCTGTGCTAGCTCGAGTGCTAAGATTTCTGTTTTAAGCCGCTTTCTCCAAGACTTAAACATTGAGCTCTTCAGGCAACAGTGTGTCAGAGAGAGGTCCTCCCTATCGCACTTCCAAACTCCTGCTTTGAGTGTGAAGCAAACACACAGTACACCCAAAAGACATAACATCCAACCTTCCTCGTAAAACTGGTGTGCAGTAGCCTGGCCTGGGTGAGGCAGCCAGCCGGGCCAGCTGCCTGATCCCACTGCACCCACCGCTGCCTTCCCTCAGCGGGTGCTGGGAGGGGTGTTTGACTATTCCATGCTTCTGGACGTGCTGGCCTCAATTGACATTACTACCTACTGTCATCATGGAGAATATCAGATATTAGACATACTGGGTATTTCTTTTCAACAAACAGGTGTTGATTCAGGGGTCTCAAATTGTGATTTTGTTTTGTGGCATTGACTCTCTGTGCACTCTGCAAACCTCTGGTGATGCTAGTGTTTGCTTCTGACACTTCATGCAGTCTTACTTAATTTAACTTTCTCTGTCTCCACTCTGCCCTTCTTCATGCTAAACACCTACCCGAATCTGATCCTACAATCCTTTTCAGTAGATGCTTTATTATTGTGGCACCCACTTGTAACTGCTTGGAGATTGGGTATAATGTGGAGTGGTGGTTGCATCTCTCTCTCTCTCCACACACTTAAGTGATGACCAAACCAGGGCTCAGTGTACTGAGCCTTCTACTCAGATACATCAACTAGTAAAGTCATTGCATAAAAAGCAGAATTATATTCTGGAACACGTATATAGTTTCTCTTCACCAAGGCAAACAAACCCACCTACTTTGCTTCAGAAACCAGTTTTTCCTATACCATCAACATAGGCCACTTCACCTCACTTGGTTTATATTTCCGGCACAAGAAACAGGCCTGAACAACTTCCTCAATGTAACTGTTATTTGAGACCAGTAAAAAGCACTTCTGATCCTTCACCAAGGTTTTCCAATCCCTAAATGACCTTCATGTGTCTTTTCCTATACATTTGCCTGTAACACCTCAGGAATCACAGTCTTGATGCCTTTAAGTAAAATTCCATCAACAACTAAGATTTCTTCCTTCACACTCTAACAGGGTCCAGTAGCATGTTATATGGCCCACAGACTGCTAAAAGTTTGATTGCACTGAAAATTTGAAAGTCTCGTCCTCTATAGGCGCAACATCAGTCCTTATTTAATCTGAAGCTGAACCAGAAGTGGCAGATATTTGCTTGCATATGCACGTTGTTTATCTAGCAAGAATCAGTAACACCAAAACTCTTCCTGATTTGTTATTCAGTGTGCACATTATACCTATGTAGCTGAAAAGAACAACTGCAGGAAGGAAAGAGATGATAGAATGAGTAAACATCATCATCTTTGTGAGCACTTGGATCATCACTTTTTTTTTCTAAATGAGTCATAAACACCTAGTCTCCAATTTTAACCACAATATTCAAAAGGCACAACCTCCACACTAGCACTGCCCTGGAGACATTCACAGCTAATTTAAGGGCAATATGTACATGTACCTGTCTTAAGTAGGGTCATATTACCATCAGGTAGCCTTCAGTATTCTTTAATAAAGGAAAGGAAACTTCCACGTATCTTGGGTATCTCAGTATCTCAGTGGCCAGCACAGTCCAGAGGGCAAGTGAGAAACTTGTATTCCCTGCCACTGCAGTGATGGCACTCTGTCATGAAACAAAAGCCTGGACAACCTTTCAACAACGATGTTTCCTTTGCTTTTGATAGATTACAGTTTCTCAAGTTTATATTTAGCCTTAGAACAGGACTGCCATGCAAAATTAGCTTTCCTCTTAACCAAATGTCCTGGTATTACACAAGTGTGATCTTGACTGATGCACCTGTATCCAACAGAATATTTGAAATGTTCATTTACTCTCAGATGAAAGTCCTTTTCTCCTACCATACTCGTATGAAGAGCTCCTTTTGTATTGTAAGCGGCTCATCATCAATCACTTGCCATGCTACACTTACTCTGACATCCATTGCTTTCAGCTGCCTTTGACACCCACAGGTCTTTATCTCAGGTATCCTTACATAAACCTGAGATTTTCTATTGCACACATAGTTATCTTGTGTTTTACCAAGGATTTCTTTATGAGAAGAAAACAAGGCAATATGGATGGCTGGGCGTCTCATGCAAGAGCATCTGCCACTTGGTTTATAAATGGTCTTAACTTCCCAAGTGTAGCTCTTGAGATCAGTTACACTGACTTTTCACTTTTGTTTTTGTAATCTCCATTTAAAATATACCATTCAGAGGCTGGGAGGAGGAGTGCTGTGGAATGTAGTACTTCTCAAATATATGCCATACAGAGTAATAGCCTTCACTGCCCCAGTTAAGCTAAACCTATGAAAAAGTTGTGAAGGGATGTCAGCAATAAAGCCATCTCCTAATTGTTTTCCCTTACCAGGGCACCTGCTGCCTAAAGCTCCAGCGAAGCACTGCTTAAGCTATAGACTCATAGAATCACCTAGGCTGGAAGGGACCTTAGAGATCATTTTAATACCAGCCTCCCTGTCGCCAGGGATGCCACCTCTCGACTAGATCAGGCAACACATGGGGTCCGAATGGGAATCGAACCCGTGACCTTCGAGTTGTCAGTGCCACGCTCAACCAACTGAGCTAACCAGCCCCCTAATCTTCAGCTATCCTCCACATTTCTGGAGTGTTTCAACCTCTGTCAGGTTTTAAGAGCTCCACGTTTTCACTCGGGTATTTTGTTCATTTTACATCTGGATTAAGCATGGGTAACCACACGGTGCCCTGCAGCACAACTGTGTCCTTCGGCCCATACCTGAGGTCTGACAAATGCCCAGTTAGCGGCTTCACCTCC
>NW_009700875.1:124886-134286 GCF_000703405.1 Apaloderma vittatum
AAGAGGCTCACAACAGAAATGTCAGGGTTGCCTCTGCTTCACCAAATGGGCTTAGGTCTGGCTTCTCATATCAACTTCCATGCAAATCAGATTGGGCCAGAAGCACTGGTCCTATCTTGGCCAAGGTAATGGGAAGTTCAACTATATAACTCCTCAGAACTGGGTCAATCAAAAAGAAAATTAGGCCAGGACAGAGTACTTTTAAAAATCCCACCTGAAAAGGCTAGAACTGTCACCTCCCCATCCTGCCCCAGTCATACTGCTGTGCCAGCTCTACTGATCCAGGATCTTTAGGGTTAATTTTGTGATCTGGGAGGCCAATGAGATAGGCTTTTAGTTAAAACTTGATTTTATTTTTAAAGGTTTATTTTAAATACACCTTGTAAATGAATTCTAATTTGACCTCTAATTTGAACTAATGATCAGTACCAGTATTTACACGAACCAGATATGGGACAGTTCATAAATCTGGGGTCAATTTTTTTTTAATTATTTGCTCACTGGGACATATGCATAAACTACAAAACACTGTAGACTATTAACTCACATTTTTTCCCCTATGGTTGCAAAGCCAAATTGTTCCTCCCTCTCCGATTCATTTTTTTAATCTTCTCTGAACCCATTCAAACCTTATCCAATAAGTGTCAGTAAGTGATAGTCATATTGAATAAATGCAGAATTAGTAAACCTTCTAATTCCAAAGTGTTTAGCTTTGGAGCGCAAGAAGTTAAACACTTTCTTGCAGCACATTGTAAACTTGTCAATGTGTTTAACATTTTAAATGTGTTCTGTTCCCTTGCGCATGTGTTTAGAAAAGAAACAGGTTATGATATTTAACTAGTGAATGGATATATGTGCTCATTCCTACCAACACTTTTTAAACACTTGTGGACGCTTAAAATTATGATGTGTTTAAGATTTGAACACGTTTGCTTTTCTACACTCCTAATCCAATGAATGCTTGATGCGTTTATTTACAACAGCGAGTTTTTGTCAGGCTAGCAAATCATACCATTTGTAAATAGCAATGTCTGATTTTCTGCTGGTTTTTTTTCATTCTACACAAAACTAGAATCTAATCAGGTGAGGTTTTAACACAGAGTAACAAAACTTTTCCCTCCAGAATGAAATGACCGTGCTAAACTGAAGCTAATCTCATTTGTGAGGTGCAGAAGTAGCTCCAACGTTCAAAATGTGCTTTCTTTCTCAAAGACAAGAAGCTGCACTACATGGGAAATGCAGGAAGTTTGCAACTGGAATGAAAAAAAAAGCCAAAGGGGAACATCTGCAAACATTTTTTTAGGACTTTTTTTTATTATGGGCCCTATAGTTGGGTAAAAGTATAAATTATCTGGAAATAAACTGGCTGAACTATTCTCCTACATCATGTATGGGGTTACTCAGTGAGGAAATGGCAAAGCTCCATGCATCTTCAACTTCTGCTTTACCTGAACTCTGCACGCTGGTCTGTGCTTGGGCCATTTCTAACCCTCCAAACCACCAAGCAGCTGCTAACAGCTGTCATTTAAAAAAATCCAACAAATGTCAGCAATAAAATTTCATCCATTATTCCTCCAAATTAGCTTAACCTGAGGCCAAGCACAAGCAATGCTCAGTGCTTACACCCATGACATGCTATTTCAGGACTTGTGAATGATAAAAATGGGCTCTTTTTTAGTGTGATAATTTGAATTTCCCTGTAAAATCCAATTGCAGTGGTTGTCAACCGTTTCCATACTGTGATCCTGTTACAACAAAAGAACAGCTTTATGTCACCACTCCTGCCTACTCTCCCTATCTTTCACCCTTGAACCTGTCCACAGGAAAAAGAAAGCTACTTAAGATTCCCTGGAATATCCTTACAAGCCAGAAGAACAGCATCTAAAGTCCTTCCAGGATTAGGAATAGACACATCACATTCTATAATGTGGAAAGGCAAAATTAGCTAAATCCTTAAGGGTATCTAATGTGTCTGCTTTAAATCGTTTTCTTGTTCAAGAACCAATAAAAGTGGATAACTCAGAAAGCAGAGGGCTATGTTTAATTCTATTTGAGAGTCAGCCACCCCAGCCTCATTCATAAGTCTTTGTATTCCAGCTGTGCCAGTAAGCTCAGAAACCCCTGTATCATTGTGCTGGGGACTGCACAAAGCCCTGGAAAGGGCTTGCATCCACCAAGGGGTCAAAGAAGAGACAGAGCATGCGAACCCTTCCAGTTCCCACCGCAGGCCAGGGAGGCAGACCTCCCCTCTCCAGAAAGGGAATAGTCAGGTGACTTAAAACGCAAAAAAACCCCAAAGTATTCACATAGCCCATGTATCAGCCTGCGAGATGCATGTCCCCATTTCTGAGATGTCAGCAGGAGCTTCCCCTGGCCCTTCCTGGGTGAATGCCCAGCCTTGGCACAGACAGAGCTCCCAGAGCTCTTCAGCCAGCGTCCTGCCCTGCAGAGGGAACCATGAGTTGCTGCCAGATCTTGCCATCCTCATCCCCAGGCATGACAGCAGCCCAGAGCTTTCCTATTTCTCAGCATCGTGAGTTATTTGGAGTGCTTCTCACTATTTGTTTTTAATAAGAAGAAAATGAGGGTGATGGGGTTGGGTCACACCATGGGTACGCAGACTTACTGTCAGCCAGCATTCAAAGGCACGTTCTGCAAAAATTTCAGCCTTTGCTTAAGTAACAGCAAGGTAAAAGCCCAATGCTGGAGCCATTTAAAGTTTGAATGGCAGCTGCATTTTTATTGGCCGTCTGTGACTTCAAAGGGCTTTTCCTCCACTAATGCCCAGGCAGGTAGGCTGCCCTGAAATCTCTCTGCCATGCTGACTTACGGATTTTGAACTGATTTTATCCACAGGCTTATGCCTGAAAATGAAACTGAAACATATTGGGGCTGAAATGAATTTTAGCATTTTGCAGTCCAGCTACAGCACTGACAATCAGTAAGGGGACGGTTCATCTGAAAACATGTAGTAAATATGTGCTTTGTAGTCATGTAAAACTTCATAGCTTATACTTTAATCCCAAGACTTTAAGACAAAAACTTCAGAAAAGCAGAAATACTGTTGCTGTGCCAAGTTTTTATTTGTAAGAATAGGGAACAATGCGGAAATTCAGTTGGATGTTTAATGTATTTTTCAGTTTCAGCAACCTGGTCTTTACTACACTGTTTTATAAGGGTATCTAAAGCCCTCACTCCAGATCAGGACCCCATTTGACTAGCTGCTGCTTTGGCATAATAAGGGACAGGCCTTACTACAGAGAGCTTACACTCCAAGGGGCAGAATTATATGCCAGTGTAATGTTTCAGGTACCATCTGCACATATGTGTACATCCACAGTACTGCAAAGAAACTTGTGGTGCTAAAACCATTTAACGACATTTGCCTTGCTGTATGAAATTGGAGGGATTATTTAATCGAGACACACAGGGCAGTTTTCTACCTGATTTCATAACAAGCCCTGGCTCTGTTCATTGGAGCATCCCTAAACCTGTTCCACTGCATGGTATAAACAAACTAGAAGGCTCCAAAATGCTGCAGATGCTTAGACTTAATTGAATTTATGTATTCTCATCTTGAGGTACTATTGAAAATAAGGAGCTTCATTGAAATAAGTTTTATGATAAAACGTTAGTAGTGAAGGCGAAGATAATCTAAAGTCAAAAGTCTCATATATTTCTAAATGACAGCTCAAAGAGGCAGTGACTTCATCTCATATGGTAACCAACACAGACTTATTTGACGGCTATAATCAGCCAAATATTAGGTTCTGAACTTAACTAAAATACTAGGTTTTGATCTTAACTAAAATATAGGAACTCAGTGGAGTTGCCTGAAACAACTGAATGATTCTATTGAATATCTGACACCAACATCACGCCAGGGCAAATTTAAACATTGTTATGCTTCAGTATCTTTGCTTTTGATATACACAGACAACCCTGAAAGTGAATTCTTCAACTGAAATTCAGGTCATACCTGGACTTTCAAGAGTGTAAGAGGTATCTCAGAGATTCCTCTTCAGATGTTCAAGAGTTAGGCATTCAAGAAGATATATGCATCTCCTGTCTTCAATAATACTTAGAATTAATATTTCTTCCTGATCACACAAAGCATCTGGCCATGGAATATCTGTTGAAGAAGAGGGAAGATCAGGATTCCCTGGTCCCATGCAGGGAGGGATTTTTTTTTTTTTCCAGCAAGGCACGTGCCAAAGTAATAACACTAAAGCTAATTTTCAAGCGGGAGAGGGAAGAGGAAAAGTGGGGCCCTAGCACATTTGGGGCAAATATCTTTTTACTGTCTGCTTGTCATCACATGAGTTTTATGCTGGAAACAGAAACAAACACCTTGTCAAAATACTTCAGGCATCTGTTACTTAAACAGATCTCTCCGACAGGTTAAAGAACAGACAGAATCAAAGAAGGGGGAAAACAGTGACGCATATTTATTAATGACTTAAAAAATTAAAAAATCTTAAGTAGGTCAAGAAGAACCTACTTTCAAGATAATTTCACACAGCAAACAAATCCACCAACCTGTAGGTAAAGCCATGTTGAGAATCAATAAGCCAGCAAAGGCAGGTTGGAGGGCAGCCTACGGTACCTGCCTGGGCTTTAGAGCAGGAAAGCCTTTGAAGTTGCAGACGGCCAATAAAAACACAGCTGGCATGCACGGCTTATACAATTCCAGTGCATTTTTTATATTAGTAATGTTTAAGCTAAAGTTGACCCAGACTGAGAGAATATTTGGTTAGCTTTAACACATGTACAATCAGTTATCTGGTGGGAAGACCTTTCTGTAGCTGATGCTTTCAAGGGAAGTGCAATTGGTCATTCTTGTCACCTTTGAGCTTACAAGTGGCTTTCAATCTGGCCAGTTTTGGTTTTGCTGCGTATATATTTATAAGTCAATAATGATTTGCATTAAACTTGCAAAATCAACTTTAAAAGTCTCTGATGAAAGTAACATGGGAAATTTTCTCACCTTTTTTTCCCTGCTAAAACCTTTTTTATGTAATACACAATACAATTGAAGTATATTTCTATTCTGGATCAGATTTTATCACATAATTTTTCATGTATACAGCCATCTACAACCCCTATTTTAATAGATTTCTTCATACATACACACTCTGAAAGGAAAGAGATACTTCTTCAGCATCCCATCGGTGGAGTGGCCTGCCTATGAAAACGGAACTGACCCAATAAAATAACAGTGTCTGCTATTTTGACTTTCATCTTAACATGTACAGATTTCAGGGTTTCCAACTGATCTGACAGAACACTTCCTGTTCAGGAAATAAACGTGTCAAATGATTTCTTGATTTAAAGTGATGGATCACAGTAGCTCTCTGTACTGCAGGGGTGCTATTCTCATAAAACATATGCAACCTTTATTACTGAAACTAAGGGGAATTACTCCAATATCACTTAGGGCAATTTCCTCAGCAGTCACCACATATCTTCAATGTTACAAATCCTAAAAGGAACAGGGGGAGGGGTGGGTGGTAGAGGTAGCTTGAATCATCTACTTATTTGGGGAGGGGGGGACTGGAGGGTAAGGGAAAACACTATGTCATGTTTGGGATTTGTGTTACTTCAGTGTTTGCCCAGGTATCCACACAACCACAACTGGAAATCTAGTCTTTCCTATTTTTTTGTGCAGTGAGTATAGCTTGAAGCCTACCTGACTGTAACAGAAATGTTAAAATTACAGGGCCTCTCTGCACCAACTATATGGGAAGAGGGATATATTTAACTTAAAGGGAAGTTTGCTCTTGCTTAAGTAAGAACTAGTAATCCCAATAGGAATTTCGTTTGGAACTGCTCCTATAATTGCATTTTACATTTGCTAGGTGGGTCTTTGCTGAAAAGCTGAGCAATCTATGAAAGGAAAAGAAGCAGAGGCAATCTTTGTATCTTCCTTTCTCCTGAAGGAAAAAACACTAAAAAAAACTTAGAGAAGAAAAGCATGAAAGCATAAATTTATCCTAAAATGTCTCTGGTAGACTGGATTTGAAAGGTATCAATCACAGCTGAAAAGGCAAGTGACTTTTTACTGGTATTTTGGAAGAATATCAGTTCTGAAGAAATGGATGTGCATGAGAGTATTACTTTAACACACAGGGCAAGTGGAAATGACTATTCCAAAAATTATTGCATGGAAGTCTACCAGATTATTAAGTCATCTAGCATTTTATACCACTTAGAAATGTATTTAGTGGAAGACAAGGCTAGACAAAGGAGACATCAAGTTAATTTTAAAAGAGAAAACATCAAGGAAAATATCATGTTCTAGAAGTTGGAGTGGGAATGAATTGCATTTTAATTTCCTACTCATATTACTTCACTGCCCACTGAAATCAGAGGCCCGTGGGACTAGACACTGAAAAACACTTCTCCTTCCTGAGGAGCTTCTAATTAAATGCAGGAGATGGCAGAACACCCAAAGTGATTTGCCCACAGGACAGGGGCAAAACAGGTTCAGAAGCCAGACTATGCCCTTTTTCCAGTTCTTTCTGCTCTTCAACCAGCCACACTCTCAATGCCAGCAGTAACTGGCGTTTTGAAAATAGTCAGACTTCATACCAGGAGAAAGCTCTGAGAAATGCTTTTGTGAGGAAGGTTGGGGAAAAGGGTGCAGTCTGCCAAGAAAACTGTCTGTTTTAGCAAGTGGACGCATTACCCTGCCGTGAATAAGAGGCTAATGTACAAATGACAGGGCACCTACCAACTGCAGCTCCTCTTTCTATGAAACATGATACTTAGCTTAATTTCCTCTTTCATAATGAGCATTAAAAGCCTTAAACTTGCATTTTTACCTTAAGCAGAGTTGCACTTTTAATTTTAGCAAATCCAAATGATCCTCTTATTGATACCCCCAATGCCACAATGAATTATTGATATTGCTTGACTTTAGTATTTTATGCTGCTGTGAAAACGGATAGCAGAGCCAAATCACAGCCTGTAACTAAATTATGAAGGTCATCTAAAAGAATGCCAAAGCAACTGAAGTCTGCTTCCCCAGATCAAAAGAAGGTCTGCAAATTTTCTGTTGAGTTATACTTTCCTCTATTATTTATTAGTCATACACAGCTGAGCAAGGTTTGAAATAAAATACTGGAATCTGAAATGCATTCCAGGAAAAAGGCTCACTGTCATCAGCACATGATATTGGCTACAGCGTTTTGTAATAAACCATAATTTTCTGTGACAGGCATTTACTTATATCAGACTTGAAATCAGCTTCTTGCAAAATACACCAAAGTAACCTCCAAGTGGCAGTGCTAATTGAAGGCTTACTAGTTAAAAATACAAAGTATGGCTGAAGATGGTGACCAAACAGTCATTAAGTGCTGGAATGACTGATTTCTCAGAGATCTTTACAATTAAGGATCATATTCAATGGCTTACAACACCATCTACGATATCTAAGAAAAAATAGCATCTGTAGCACAGCTGGAGCAGCTGTGTTGGAAAATCAATCATTGGCTGGCAACTGAACAACTGATTTTCCATCAATCAGTACACAAAGCATTCTGTTAGCTTTAAAAAACACATAAATTTGTTGCAGTATCTGCAAATGCAATAAGTGCCTTAGAAATGTAAGAGCAACAGATAAAAGACAGATTTAAAGTGGCTATCAGGCTTAATATGAAAAGAGCTCTGTTTATGTAAGCTGTAAATGCAATATTAAGGTAATGAACAGATGAACTGCTCATTGTGAGTAGCTCGGACAATAGATAGAGCCAAGAGTAATCCAGAAATGAGGACTTTTTCCACTGTAGCAAACATGTTGTGTTACACAACTCCCTATTTTTTCTTTCTGATAAAATGGCCATTCATGGAAACAGTTACTCCTAATTGTGCCAAGAATTCCTAAGTCCCTGCAAATTCTTGCAGCTTAGGCTTTTTTCTAGAATTTTATTGGACTGAGTCCATCAGCAATACTGCAAACCTTATAATTTTGTTGAGATTACACCACTTCTCTAATAATTTCTCCGAGCTCATTTTTAAAAGACATTAAAGCTTGTAACTATTTTTCTAACTCCAACATAAAAGAAGAAATGAGGGTGGGGGAGAAACCGTACAAGTTACTACTACGGCTATGATATTTTAATACTCATAAAACATAAGCCTGTTGCCTAATGTCAAGCCTCAGCAAGGGGCAGCGATGCATTTTTATGTAAAGCAATAGCCATAGCTAGTCATGTTATTCAACAGACCTGTGATAGTTAACAGCCCAAGCTGGCAATCCTTGAGAAGCTGATATCCTTCCCTTCGGACACCGCTGCCTCCATTTAGACATGGTCATCTGGAAGGCAACAGTATCTTCATGTAGCCTTCCCATATCGGGTTGGGAAGCCCCATCGCTCCTGACTCTGTTTCATCCAAGAGCACTTCTAATGACTCCAATCACAGAATCATAGAATCGCAGAATCACATAATGTGTTGGGCTGCAAGGGGCCTTTAAAGGTCATCTAGTCCAACTGCCCTGCAGCGAGCAGGCGAGTCTTTAACTAGATCAATACCCCTAGCCTTTCCTTCCTGTGCCCATCAACCATCCTCCGATAGTACTGAGCTGGTCCAGAACTGTGGAATACGGCACGGTCTTATACAAATGCTGCTAACAGGAAGATCCACCCAACCCACCTGAAAAATTATATATTGCTTTAAGCAAGCCTGACTGAAGAAAAATTACAATGGTGTAAGATAAACACAGGGAGAACAACCCATGCTTAGCATTGCACAAAGAGCAGGGCAAGTTGGTTATCAAGGCAGAAATTCGTCACAGAGGAAAGTTACCAAGTGCAAGTCAATCTTAATTATCATAAACCTGTTCTTAATCATATGATTGGTAAAGCCCTTCCCCCAAGCAATCTTCCTCTGTGTTTCTGGGAGAAACACAAAGAATAGCACAGAAGCAGCCTTCTGTAAAAGTGAGCATTTTCTAATGTAGGCTTTTTGATTTTGATACAGTTATTTGTAATGTTGGCAGATCTGCTGGTCACCATGCCCTACAGCAGGTACCAAAACATTTTAAGGGCAAGAGACTACAATGATATACCAGAAAAAACACAATAATGTAAGGCTGGTAAAAGGCAGCTTACTCTTTATATGATCCCCAGCTGTGAAATCCTACCTCATGGTGCCATCACATACAATCCTATAAAAACACGACTGAAAGTTTCTGGTTTAGCCAGACTGATCCAGGTAGCATACCAGCAATAAAGAGAAATTACTCTCTAGCTTTTCTTTGACATTCACAGGTGCTGTCTTCTAAACCTGCTAAAAATATAGTACCTAGACCACAGCATGGAATGGTCCTTTGTGGAATAATACTTAGGAAAATATCAGATGCTTTAAACAAAAACAATTTCATTGACTACTAGGGAAA